>NW_026110646.1:5000-75000 GCF_024679095.1 Eriocheir sinensis
TCCTGTGTCTAGTCTCCCTCCCGTATCTCCCTTCTTCCCTGTGTCTAGTCTCCCTCTCGTGTCTCCCTTCCTCCCTGTGTCTAGTCTCCCTCCCGTGTCTCCCTTCCTCCCTGTGTCTAGTCTCCCTCTCGTGTCTCCCTTCCTCCATGTGTCCAGTCTCCTCCGTGTCTCCTTCGTCCCTGTGTCTAGTCTCCCTCTCGTGTCTCCCTTCCTCCCTGTGTCTAGTCTCCTCTCGTGTCTCCCTTCACTCCCCTGTGTCTAGCCTCCCGCCCTGGTCTCCATTCCTCCCTGTGTCTAGTCTCCCTCCCGTGTCTCCCTTCCTCCCTGTGTCTAGTCTCCCTCCCGTGTCTCCCTTCCTCCCTGTGTCTAGTCTCCCTCTCGTGTCTCCCTTCCCTCCTGTGTCTAGTCTCCCTCCGTGTCTCCCTTCCTCCTGTGTCTAGTCTCCTCTCTGTCTCCTTCCTCCCTGTGTCTAGTCTCCCTCTCGTGTCTCCCTTCCTCCCTGTGTCTGAGTCTCCCTCCCGTGTCTCCTTCCTCCCTGTGTCTAGTCTCCTCTCGTGTCTCCTTCCTTGTGTCTAGTCTCCCTCTCGTGTCTCCCTTCCTCCCTGTGTCTAGTCTCCCTCTCGTGTCTCCCTTCCTCCCTGTGTCTAGTCTCCCTCCCGTGTCTCCCTTCCTCCCTGTGTCTAGTCTCCCTTCCGTGTCTCCCTTCCTCCCTGTGTCTAGTCTCACATCCGTGTCTCCCTTCCTCCCTGTGTCTGATCTCCCTCTCGTGTCTCCCTTCCTCCCTGCGTCTAGTCTCCCTCTCGTGTCTCCCTTCCTCCTGTGTCTGGTCTCCCTCCTCGTGTCTCCTTCCTCCTTGTGTCTGGTCTCCCTCTCGTGTCTCCCTTCCTCCCTGTGTCTCCCTTCCGTGTCTCCCTTCCTCCCTGTGTCTGGTCTCCTCTCGATGCCAGTCTCCCTCTCGTGTCTCCTTCCTCCTGTGTCGTCTCCTTCCTCCCTGTGTCTAGTCTCCCTCTCGTGTCTCCTTCCTCCCTGTGTCTAGTCTCCCTCTCATTGTCTCCCTTCCTCCCTGTGTCTAGTCTCCCTCTCGTGTCTCCCTTCCTCCCTGTGTCTAGTCTCCCTTCCTCCCTGTGTCTAGTCTCCCTTCCTCCTTGTGTCTAGTCTCCCTCTCGTGTCTCTCTTCCTCCCTGTGTCTAGTCTCCCTGACTCCCTGTGTCTAGTCTCCCTGACTCCATGTGGCTAGTCTCCCTCTCGTGTCTCCTTCCTCCTGTCTAGTCTCCTTCCTCCTTGTGTCTAGTCTCCTCTCTCGTGTCTCCTTCCTCCCTGTGTCTAGTCTCCCTCTCGTGTCTCCCTTCCTCCGTGTGTGATCTCCTCTCTGTCTCCCTTCCTCTCCTGTGTTTAGTCTCCTCTCGTGTCTCCCTTCTCCCTGTGTCTAGTCTCCCTCTCGTGTCTCCCTTCCTCCCTGTGTTTAGTCTCCTCTCGTGTCTCCTTCCTCCTGTGTCTAGTCTCCTCTCGGTTCCAGTCTCCCTCTCGTGTCTCCTTCTCCTGTGTCTAGTCTCCCTCTCGTGTCTCCCTTCCTCCTGTGTTTAGCCTCCTCCTGTCTCCCTTCCTCCTGTGTCTAGTCTCCCTCTCGTGTCTCCTTCCTCCTGTCTAGTCTCCTTACTCCTGTGTCTAGTCTCCCTCTCGTGTCTCCCTTCCTCCCTGTGTTTAGTCTCCCTCCTGTGTCTCCCTTCCTCCTGTGTCTAGTCTCCCTCTCGTGTCTCCCTTCCTCCCTGTGTCTAGTCTCCCTTACTCCTGTGTCTGAGTCTCCCCTCTCATGTCTCCCTTCCTCCCCTGTGTTTAGTCTCCCTCCTGTGTCTCCTTCACTCCTGTGTCTAGTCTCCCTCTCGTCTCCCTTCCTCCCTGTGTCCTGTGTCTCCCTTCCTCCTGTGTCTAGTCTCCTCTCGTGTCCTTCACTCCCTGTGTCCCTAGTCTCCCTTCCTCCTGTGTGGTCTCCCTTACTCCTGTCTAGTCTCCTCTCATTGTCCCCATCCTCCCTGTCTCCCTCTCGTGTCCCCCACATCTCCCTGTGTCCCTAGTCTCCCTCAATGTGTCTCCCTTCCTCCCTGTGTCTAGTCTCCCTCTCGTGTCTCCCTTCCTCCCTGTGTCTAGTCTCCCTCTCGTGTCTCCCTTCCTCCCACATGGACTTTGAATCAATATCAAATTATTATGACCTTATTACCTATAATAACCTCATTAAGACTCAACAGACACATAATTTAAATATAATGCACATAAACTCGAGATCATTACCCAAAAATTTCGATAATATCCCCAACTACTCCTCAGATCTTTACACATACAACCTGATATCTTGAGTCACTGAATCCTGGCTTACAGACAATAATAAACACCTACACGAATTTACAGGATACCAGTCTACCATTTAACCAGAAATACAAGCAAACAGGGAGGGTATCACTTATTGTGTCCACCAATAAGCATTCTTTCAGGAAATTAAAGACTTGACAATAGTAAATGAAGATATAGAAATAAGCACAATTAGGATAAAAACAAACTCATTAGGTTTCCTTCTATGCACAATTTACAGACCTAACAGTAAACACATTGCAGTTGATGAGTTCTCACACATATTGCACGAACTTTTACGAGAGAAAGCAAAAAATAATAAAATAGTGCTGATTGGAGATTTTAACATCAATTTACTTGAAGATACTTCTCACATCCCAACAAATAACTTTCTTACAAATATACAACTAATAAACTTCACTCCACTCATTGCTAGACCTACCAGATTTCCTGACAGCTCATCTCTGGGTGTACCCTCACTTTTGGATCACATATACATAAACTTTAACATTAAAGTAAAAACAGGTATTTTGCACTTTCCCATCTCAGATCATCTCCCAATATTCTTAAATATATCAACTCCCAAAGCAAATCAGAAACTCTATAAGAAAAAAATCAGAGACATATCTAATAATAATAAAGAACTGTTTTCAATTAAACTAAACTCTATATGCTGGCAAGACTATCTATCTTTACAAGATGTTAACTTAAATTGTGCTAGATTCATCAAAAAAATTCAAGACCTATTTGAGGAATGCTTTCCTATAAAAACAAAACATATATCAGAAAAACGATTTAATAGTCCCTGGATCACACAAGCTATCTTAAAATCCATAAAAACCAAAAACAATTTGTACAAGGACTACAAAATTGGGGCCATATCTGAGGAGTATTATAAGAAGTATCGAAATACACTAAACACAACGATAAGAACTGCCAAGAAATCATATTATATGAATACATTTACAAACTTTAAAAACAATACAAAAGTAATATGGAAAGCTATTAATGATTTAAAAACAATCACAATAGAACTAATCTAAATTACATTTCCTATAACAACAAAATATTATCAAGTCCAGATGAAATAACTGAAGCATTTAATGAATACTATGTGAACATTGCACCTCACCTAGATAGTAACATTCCACCAGCTAATATTGACCCTGTTAGCTTTCTCCCCAACAATTATCCAACATCTATGGCAGTTCCTCATATTGACCCCCAAGAGGTAATCGTTATAATTAACAACCTAAAAAACACAAAAGCCGGTATAAATGAAATTTCTGTACCTCTTATAAAAAACAACAAATACCAGCTAGCCATTCCTTTATCAATTCTATTTAACCAATCTATATTCTATGGTAAATTCCCACAATGTCTAAAACATGCTAATGTAATTCCAATCTATAAAAAGGGCCATAAAGATCTATTAAGTAACTACAGACCAATTTCTCTGTTAAATGTATTTTCAAAAATATTCGAAAAAATAATGAAAGCTAATCTAGTAAATTTCCTAGAGAATAAGTCAGTTATAACTCCATATCAATACGGTTTCAGACAAGGGTTAAGTACATTTAATGCTTTAAGTAATTTCAGTGAAAAAATCTACTCTACACTAGATTAAAAAAATTCTCTATTAAGTATCTATATAGATTTTCAAAAAGCATTTGACACTGTTCGACATGACATTTTATTAAAAAAAATATATCATTACGGCATTAGAGCGATCATACATGGCTGGAGTAGGTAGGAAGACACCTACCGAACGGGCGCAAGCCACTCCCGGTGAGGTATATATGGGAGGTGAGAAGGGAGCTGAAGCCCTCCAAAGACCCTTCCCATGTCCTCACTAACCGTTTCCCTATTGTCTCACCAACACCGGAGAGTAGTTCAGAGTGCTCTCTAAAGACAGATCCTCTCTTTATCCACACCACACTACATTCACACAACATATACACCTTTTCCCAAAATTAAAATTTCAAAATGGCGCACATACACCAAGCCTCGGAGTCCCCGCCTGAGAGGAGACCTAATTCCCCAGGAGGACTCCCCTTCTGGCTGCCGACCCGAGAGGTGTCTTGATAACTCCTCGAACCTCTTTCTTCTCAATTTCTGCAACATTCGCGGTCTTCGCTCTAATTTTCATTCTGTGGAACATCATCTCTCCTCCTCTAAACCTCACTTTCTCTTCCTTACCGAAACACAGGTTTCTGAGGCTACTGACAGCAATCTCTACTCTGATCCCTCCTACTATCTCTATCCTAAATTTCAATCCAAAGCTGGATATTTGCGCCTACATTGCAACGACATCACTGCTCTCGTGCCCAACCTTGACTCTTCTGAATTTTCCACCATCTGGCTAAGACTTCATTGTCAATCTATTACTAAATACATCTGTGCTGTTTATCTCTCACCCTAACTCTACCAACTATGTAAAATTTCTTTGACTATTTGAATTCTAAAGTGGAGCACATCTTGACCCTCTCCTTCGCTGAAATCACCATCCTAGGAGATTTCAATGTTCACCACCAACTTTGGCTTTCATCCTCTTTCACTGACCATCCTGGTGAACAAGCCCTACAACTGCTATCCTCAACGACCTAGAGCAGTTGGTCCAGCACCTACATGTATTCCAGACCGTCTTGGAGATCGGCCCCAACATTCTGAACCTCTTCCTTACCTCAAACCCTTCTGCTTATTCTGTCAAACTGTTATCTCCGTTGGGCTCCTCCAATCACAATCTTATTTCTGCATCATGTCCTATCGCTCCTGTACACCCTCAGGACCCACCGAAGAGGCGATGCTTCTGGCATTTTGCTTCAGCTCGGTGGGACGACCTGAGATGTACTTTTCCGATTCCCGTGGAATGATTATTGCTTCCAGGATAGAGACCCCTCTGTGTGTGCTCAGCGCATCACAGAGGTGATTGTCTCTGGAATGGAGGCACATTCCTCGTTCTTTCTCTACACCTCACGCTAAAAGCCTTGGTTTAATCACCTTGTTCTCGTGCTGTCAATGATAGAGAGGTAGCTCACAAAAGGTACAGAGCCTTCAAACTAATGCTAATTATGAACTTTACATTTCTTCCCTAATTCTTTGAAAATCTATTCTCCGACTAACAAAAATTCTTTCATTAATAGAAATATCAAAACCTTTCTCTAACTCTTCCTGTGACTTCCTGGCATCTAGCCAAAAAACATCTCTCTCCAACTTCACTCTCTTTCATCTTTCCTCCACTCAGTCCCGACGGCAACACTGCTGTCCTCTCACATCTATCTCTTGGCTGAACTCTTCAAACTTTTCTAAAAACTCCACTCTGGACGATTCTGGGCATATTCATCCGTGACTTCCTGGCATCCCCAGCCAAAAACATCTCCTCAACTTCACTTCTTCATCTTTCCTCCACTCCTCAGTCCTGGCAGCAGCACTGCCATCTCCATCTATCTAAGGCTGACTCTTCTCTCAGCTTTTTCTAAAAACTCCTCCCTGGACGATTCTGGCGCTATTCCTCCTACTCATCCCCTCTGACTCCTTTTGCTCGTATAAAGATTCTTCAAAATGATGTTTTATGCCCCTCTCTGGCTTCAATCCTCAGAAGGCTTATGGACCTGATGGAGTGCCTCCTATTGTCCTTAAAAACTGTGCCTCCGTGCTGTCACCCTGCCTGGTCAAACTCTTTCGCCTCTGCCTGTCAACATCTACCTTTCCTTCTTGCTGGAAGTATGCCTTCATACAGCCTGTGCCTCAGAAGGGTGACCGCTCCAATCCCTCAAACTACCGTCCTATAGCTTTACTTTCTTGTCTATCTAAAGCTTTTGAATTAATCCTTAACCGGAAGATTCAAAAGCACCTTTCCACTTCTGACCTTCTATCTGATCGCCAGTATGGGTTCCGCAAGGGGCGTTCTACTGGTGATCTCCTAGCCTTTTTAACTGACTCTTGGTCATCCTCTCTTAGCCGTTTCGGTGAAACTTTTGCTATTGCGCTGGACATATCAAAAGCTTTTGATAGGGTCTGGCACAAATCTTTGCTTTCTAAACTACCCTCCTACGGTTTCTATCCTTCTCTCTGTACCTTTATCTCCAGTTTCCTTTCTGACCGTTCTATTTCTGCCGTGGTAGACGGTCACTGTTCTTCCCCTAAATCTATTAACAGTGGTGTCCCACAGGGTTCTGTCCTATCTCCCACTCTTTTTCTGTTGTTCATGGATGATCTTCTTTCAAAACGAACTGTCCTATCCATTCCTACGCCGATGATTCCACTCTGCATTACTCAACTTTTTTTAATAGAAGACCACCCCTCCAGCAACAACACGACTCGAGGCTGAAGGCAACAGAACGTTTAGCCTCAGACCTTACTATTATTTCCGATTGGGGCAAGAAGAACCTGGTGTCCTTCAACGCCTCTAAAACACAGTTTCTCCACCTATCCACTCGACACAATCTTCCAAACAACTATACCCTATGCTTTGACAACACCCAGCTATCACCTTCCTCAACACTAAACATCCTCGGTCTATCCTTAACTCAAAATCTTAACTGGAAACTTCATATCTCATCTCTTACTAAATCAGCTTCCTCGAGGCTGGGCGTTCTGTACCGTCTCCGCCAGTTCTTCTCCCCTGCACCGTTGCTGTCCATATACAGGGCCTTGTCACCCTCGTATGGAGTATGCATCTCATGTGTGGGGGCCCACTCCCACACAGCTCTTCTGGACAGAGTGGGCTAAGGCTCTTCGTCTCATCAGCTCTCCTCCTCATACTGATAGTCTTCTACCTCTTAAATTCCGCCGCAATGTTGCCTCTCTTTCTATCTTCTATCGATATTTCCACGCTGACTGCTCTTCTGAACTTGCTAACTGCATGCCTCCCCCCCTCCCGCGGCCCCGCTGCACTCGACTTTCTACTCATGCTCATCCCTATACTGTCCAAACCCCTTATGCAAGAGTTAACCAGCATCTTCACTCTTTCATCCCTCACGCTGGTAAACTCTGGAACAATCTTCCTTCATCTGTATTTCCTCCTGCCTACGACTTGAACGCTTTCAAGAGGAGGGTATCAGGACACCTCTCCTCCTGTATTTGATCTTCCTTTCGGCCACCTCTTTTGTTTTACTTTAGGAGCAGCGAGTAGCGGGCTTTTTTTTTTATTATTGTTTTCTTTTTTTGTTGCCCTTGAGCTGCCTCCTTTGTTGTAAAAAAAAAAAATACATGACTGGTTCAGAGACTACTTGATAAACAGAACTCAATCCACTAAATTGCCCGACCACTCCTCCACACCACGGCTTATTAAATATGGAATACCACAGGGAGGTGTTCTAGGTCCAATTCTATTTTCAATTTACATTAATGACCTACCACATATATTCAAAAATTGTAAAACTCTATTATTTGCCGATGACTCCACTCTATATATAACTGGTACAGACCCAACTGCCATGGTACATAAAGCCAATTCGGAAATGGATATCTTCTATAAATGGTGTGTGAGCAATAGATTAACAGTAAATCAAAATAAAACTTATTATATGCTATTCACCAACAAACATACACAATCTCTACCTCCATTATTTTATAATTACAGTATAATAAAAAGAACAACCCAGCATACACTATTAGGGATCACTTTTGATGACTCACTAACATTCAAACCTCATATATCAAATATGTGCCTTAAACTATCTAGAATAGTTGCCCTTCTCTATAAAATTAGAGATCACATGCCTCCTTATGTTTTGAAAATCATATATGATGCTCATGTCTCACCCATTCTAAGTTATTGCATACCCATTTGGTGTAATACTTACCCAGCCCATCTGTTACCCCTTTTCCGATTACAAAAGAAAATAATAAGAATTATTACAAACAGCGAATATTACGCGCACACACTACCACTCTTTACGGAAACAAATACTTTAACACTTTTCAATTTAAATAAACTCCATATGGGTATTTATATGTATAAAACAAAAAGTGAACATACTATGTTACTGCAACGCCACCATAACTATCACACTCGTACCAGCCACAATCTAAATGTACCTCCACACGCCCTGTCCCTATATCAACACTCCCTGTCATACAATGGCCCCAAACTATGGAACTCAATACCTCAACACATAAAACTCCTTCCAAACCTAAATTCTTTTAAAAATCATCTAAAAAAATATATACTATCCGTACAATAAAAGCTGCATATATCTCTTATTCAATGTCATTATGTATGTATATAATGCATTATGTTTACTATTAAGTATTATTAACACTTATTATTATTATTATTATTATTATTATTATTATTATTATTATTATCATTATTATCATTATCATTATCATTATTATTATTATTATTATTATTATTATTATTATCATTATTATTATTATCATTATTATTATTATTATTATTATTATTATTATTAATTATTAATTAGTGTGAGTGTGTATAGAGTAATGAGTCTTTGCCACTCCCTTCCCTCTGATCTCCCGGAAATACATTAGGAAATACATCAACGCCTCGGACCCTCTCCACCTCTCCTAGGCGTGGGTCTCTTATGGTATCTCGGGACCCCCAGTTTGTACGCTTTGGCTGACCTCTTTCTGCTGTCTCTCGCCTGCTGGTTTTTCTTTCCTTTGATTTTCAAGGAAGGAAAAGAAAACAACAAAAATATCAGTTTCCGTAATGCGATAAAAAACAAGACGGGGGAGAATGGACGCGAGATAACGAAGACAATAAATAACAAAATAACAAAACAAAATAACAAAATATCAAAGCTACGAAACAAAACAAATAATAACAAAAAAAATAACAAGAAAACAAAAAAGAACAAAAAAACGAAACAACGAAAAAATAAATAAATAAATAACAAATTAAAATAATAGAATAAAAAAAAGTATTCGGAGGGTGACTTGAATATATAAATAGGGAAGGTATACTCAACGTGCAACAACAACAACAACAACAACAACAACAACAACAACAATAATAACCAAAGTCAGTGTCCGCAGTGTGCTACAAACAACAGGAAGAGAGAGAGAGAGAGAGAGAGAGAGAGAGAGAGAGAGAGAGAGAGAGAGAGAGAGAGAGAGAGAGAGAGAGAGAGAGAGAGAGAGAGAGAGAGAGAGAGAGAGAGAGAGAGAGAGAGAGAGAGAGAGAGAGAGAGAGAGAGAGAGAGAGAGAGAGAGGGAGAGAGAGAGAGAGAGAGAGAGAGAGAGAGAGAGAGAGAGAGAGAGAGAGAGAGAGAGAGAGAGAGAGAGAGAGAGAGAGAGAGAGAGAGAACGATAACACGAAGAAAACTAGAAAGAGGAGGAGGAAGAGGAGGAAGAGGAGGAGGAGGAGGCAGATTCTTAAGATGACAAAAATACATGTGGAATAGAAAAAAATATTAAACAAATGGAGAAATATTGCCACCAGATTATTGCAGTGTGTTTCCGAGGCCGAGATATACTGTGTTAAGGGTTAGGGAGGGCAGGGAAGGGGAGGGAGGGAAGGCAAGGGAAGGATGGAAGCATGAGGGAAGGGAAGAGGAAGGAAAGTTGGGAAGGGATGAGGAAGGTAGGTTAGGATAGGGTAGGGATGGAAAGGGAAGGGAACGGAAGGGATGGGTAAGGAAAGGCAGGGAAGGGATGGTTAAGGATGTGAAGGGAAGGGAAGAGGAAGGAATGTTTTGGAAGAGAAGGTAAGGGAGGGTTAGGGGGAGGGAAGTGAAGGGAAGGAAATAGAATGGATGGGTAGGGAAGGGAAGAGAAGGGTAAGGAAGAGAAGGCAAGGGAAGGGAAGAGATGGGAAGGGAAGGGTAAGGAAGTAAAGGGAAGGGAAGGGTAAAAAAGAGAAGGTAAGGGAAGGAAGAGATGGGAAGGAAGGGTAAGAGTAAAAGGGAAGGGAGTGGGGAAGTAAAGGGGAAGGGAAGGGAGTAAGAATTGAGAAGTAAAGGGAAGGAGGAGAAAGAAGAGGGAGGGGAAAAGGAGGATGTTGGGGAGGAGGAGGAGGATGGGAGGAGGAGGAGGAGGAGGAGGAGGAGGAGAGAAGGAAGAGGAAGGAGGATGAGGAGAAAGGGAGGGTGAGGGGGTGGGAGGGAGGAACGGACGAGGAGAGAGAGGAGGAAGAGGGGGAAAGGGAAGGTAAGGGACAGGTGTGGGAGGGAGGGACGAACGAGGAGGCGGAGGGCGAGGAGGAGAAAGAGGGAGAACACAAAGAAACACAAAGGAAGAACAAACAACAGCAGACCTGCTGGTCCTTTCGAGGTTGTTTGTGACAAGCTACACTAACTATCTAATCAAAGGTGGAAGATGAAGGACAGCAAAGGCGAAGGCTCCTCCCCACCCCCCCATCCCTCCAGCCAAAGCTGGCAGGAAAGGAAAAAGAACCATGCAGCATGGAAAAACTGCATGGAATTTATGTAGGAAAGAGGAAATAACTACCATTACTGCTACCACTAACCGGGCGATAAAAGCGGACAAGGACACCAGTATTCGAAAGAACTTAACGTTATTACGACAATGAGTAATATCTTAGTTGCTGGTTGGATTCAAAACACTTGTCTAATCTATTCTTGAAGGCCGTAACTGTTGTACTATCAACGACATCACAAGGTAGAGAGTTCCAAACATTAACAACTCGATTGAAGAAGAAGTGTTTAGCTTCGTGCTACGAGAATCTTTTACCACTTATCTTCAAATTGTGATTTCTTCTTGTTCTATTTGATCGATCAATTGTAAAGTAATCTTCCGCATTAATATCACTGAATCCTTTGAACATTTTAAACACTTCTATTAGATCGCCTCGCATTCTTCGTTTTGATAGGCTGAATAAATTTACTTCTTTAAGCCTTTGTTCATATGACAAATTTCTCAACCTAGGAATCATCTTTGTTACTCTTCGTTGGACCCGTTCCAACTTTTCTATGTCTTTTCTGTAGTAGGGAGACCAAAACTGTACACAGTACTCTAGACGGGGTCGAACCAACGAATTATACAGTTTTAATATTACTTTTTCCGATTTATTATTAAAGACTCGTCCGATGAAGCCAACCAATCTGTTTGCAGTTTTAACTCCCTCTGAACAATGCTGACCGGGCTTTAAATCGCTTGATATAGTGGTTCCAAGATCCTTTTCTTTACTTACTGCAGAAAGTTGTTGGCCATTCAATACGTACCGAACGCGATTGTTATTTTTTCCGATGTGCAACACTTTACATTTCTCAACGTTAAATTTCATTTGCCATTGATTGGCCCAACGTGCAAGTCGATCTAGATCTGATTGTAAAGCTTCTTCGTCGAGTATCGCAGTTACTTTACTAGCAATTTTTGTGTCATCAGGAAATTTTGATACTTTGCAAGTGAGCCCATCATCGATATCATTAACATAAATTAAGAAGAGCATGGGGCCAAGCACTGATCCTTGAGGTACGCCGCTTTTGACATCGAGCCAGTTAGATGTAACACCGTTTAGAACTACTCTCTGTTTCCGCTCAGAGAGCCAGTCCGCAAGCCAATAGTGAATGTTACCCGAGATACCGTGCGCCAGTAGTTTGCTGAGCAATCGGTGGTGGGCGACCTTATCAAATGCCTTTTGAAAATCCAGATATATGATATCTACTGATCTGCTTTCATCGAACACCTCAAAAATATAGTGAAAAAAATCAAGTAAGTTAGTCAAACACGAACGTTTACTACGGAAGCCATGTTGCGAATTATTTATTATATTATTTTCTTCGAAGAATTTCACCATATTGTCGCGAATGATAGTCTCCATTAACTTACAAACAATTGATGTCAAGCTAATTGGTCGATAGTTTCCTGGATGAGACTTGTCCCCCTTTTTGAAAATTGGTGTGACATTTGCAAGTTTCCAATCCGACGGAACTTTACCAGCCGTTAAAGATTTATTGAATATGATGGAGAGCGGTTTACAAATTTGATGTTTGATTTCTTTTAAGACCCTAGGGGTAATATTGTCTGGACCAGGAGCTTTGCTTACTTTAATCTTTTCAATTGTGCGTAAAATGTCACTTTCTACGATGAGCACGCCACTTAACATCTTTTCGGTCCTTCTAACCTCCGGCGGTTGAGGTGATAAACAATCTTCGTCGGTAAATACGGATGCGAAAAAGTTATTTAGGATTGTAGCCATTTCATTTTTATCGTTCGTGTAGTTACCATTTTCATTAGCAAGCGGTCCGATACCACAAGTGAGTGACTTTTTATTATTTACATAGCTGAAAAATTCTTTAGGATTAGATTTACTTGTTTCCGCTATATATTCTTCAAGATTTTTCTTGCTTCGTTTTATTAATTTCTTGGTTTCGCGGCGAATTCTGTCCAACTCTAGTTTGTCAGCCTCGCTCTGAGATGATATGTACCTACTGTATACGCGTTTTTTAAGAGATAGGCTATTTTGAATTTCGTTATTCCACCATTTGGGTTTCTTCTTAGAAGCTGAACGTCTGTTACGATAGGGTACGCATATGCTTATGGCATTGTTCAATATTGTGGTGAGGGCCCCCCAAGATTTATCAATATCTGTTTCCGCCGTGATTTCAGTCCAGTCAGAATTATTTAGAATTGATCGGAGTCTTACGAAATTCGCTCTCTGATAATCAGGCACCTTTTCTTTACTAGGAGTTACTTTACTTTCTTTCATATTGACGCTGAATGTGATTGTTCGGTGATCGCTAGAACTAAAAATTGGACCAACATTTACTTCGTTAACTAGATCAGCTGTCGTTGAAAAGATAAGGTCAAGTATATTATTTTCCCGAGTCGGTTCTTGAACGTGTTGATGTAAATCACTTTCTAGTAAATGTGTGTACAGGTCGAGCCCTGTATGACAGTTCAACGGTTCACCCCATCTTTTCACTGGCAAGTTAAAGTCCCCAACAATTACTGCCTCGCAACTGCTACTTGTTTCTAGTAATAATTCACTTAATGCGTGGTCGATATCAAGAGAGGAGAGGAGGAGAAGGAGGAGGAGGAGGGGGTGGGAAGAGGGGAGAGGGGGGACGGAAGAGGAAGGCAGAGAGGAAGAGGAGAAGGAGGAGAAGGAGGAGGAGGAGGGGGTGGGAAGAGGGGAGAGGGGGGACGGAAGAGGAAGGCAGAGAGGAGGAGGAGGCGGAGGAGAAGGAGGAGGAGGAGGAGGAGGAGGAGGAGGAGGAGGAGGAGGAGGAGGAGGAAGAACAGGAGAAGGAGGGGTGGGAAGAGGGGAGAGTGGAAACGGTCGAGGAGGAGGATGGGAGGGGGTACTGTGTGGGAGAAGGGAATACCAAAGCCGGTAAATAAGGGGAGGAGGACGAGGAAGTAGAGGAAGAGGAAGAGGAAGGGGAGGAGGAGGAGGCGGGGCTTGTTGGTGTTGTGCTAACTAATAAGTCTACCTGGGCGGCGAGAGTCGTAACCCTATTCTGTAACTCGATGATCCTCTGATCATCCTTCTGAGTCTTAACGCAAAACCTACAAACGTCCTTGGAAAGAAAGTACTGCTTGGCCATGCGTAGCTACACCCGGAACAGCGCTTGAGGGGAGACGGCATGGTGATAATATGGGCGAGGCAAGACGAAAATAACAAAAGTCCGCAGCTGCGGTGAGGTCGTCAGGTCAAATCTCTGGGGAAAAATGTGTATCAAGGAAAAAGGGAGCGCTTTTTTCTACCTACTAAGACGAAACAAAACAATAACAAACCAGCAGCTGCTGTCAGGTCGCAGTCAGGTCAACTCCCTTGGGAAAAAAGGCACGGTTCTTTCTACCTACCAAGACAAAACACGTGCCTATATTATTATACCGAGAAATCACATACCTAAATAAGATAATAACTGTGTTCACTAGGTTTCCGTGGAAAGGTGAATTATCTAGTGTTTTGTGTGGGCTTAGAGTGTTAGAGTGTTGAAATTAGTCTAGGAGTGGAAAGGTAATACACGTGTCCTAGAAGTAACTCTGGATCACTATCTATCTAGGTAAATACTAAATTAGAACACCTAGCGTTCCGGAGTATGCAGGTAGTGGTAATCCTCCTGAGTGTGTAGTCCTCTAGCACAGCAGCAAGCTCCCAGAAACACAGAACGCCTCAAAGCACACCACAACAGCAGAGGGAAAAGGCTAGTGGGCACCACACAGCAGCGGGGCAAAAAGTCAACGTCTTAACCTTAAGAAGGTCAGCGTGAGACTGACCAAAGGACCATGCAGCTCCCTCGACACATTGTTCACAAATTCACGACCCTGGTCATTGATTTGGATAGCTGGAACGCCATGGCGACATACGGTCTCATATATTATGTGAAAAAGCTATATACGAAAGCATATTATATTCTCATGCAGATGTCAGGAAAATTGACTGGTTGTATAATATGAAACTTCTTTGTTGACTGTAAGTTGTATTGAGAATCTCCATGACGGAAAGTTCGCTGGGATTAAATGATTAAATAAGATGCAATGTAATTATGTAGAGTGATATGAACCTAGGTTTAAATTAGTATTCCCCCTAGTTTCACAGCACACCCCTTTATAAGTTCAAATAACTCCTCTTTTTTAAATCACTCTAGTGCAGCGTTTCTCGACCGGTGTAGCAGGTCCAAAGCAATCCCGTCAAATACCACTCTAGAGTGATATGAACCTCAGTTGAAATAACTCTCCTTGATCAGGCTCACTACACTCCCTCCAGGTTCAAATTGCTCCCCTACAGATTCAGAACATTCCCTAATACTATTTTCCTACAAACAAAATAATAAAAAAAGGTTATATACCGAAACATATTCTATATTCATGCGTATGTTAGGAAAAGTGACTGGTTATATACACCAGTACTTTTTTTTTACGCCTTGGCCTATTGCGCCGGTAGGTTTCTTCCCGGTGGATACTGGATTCCTGATCGTCGGTCCAAGGCTTCTTCCCGGTGGGGCCTGATGGTCGGCCCAGCCCGTTCTGGCGCAGGCGAGTGTTTATAGTGGCTCCATCTTGCTTTGGCTCATGTTGCCCTCCCGGAGCTCATCTTTAATCCTAGAATCTAGAGTCCGGGTTGATAGGTGGTCTTCTGCACAGCATGTGGGTAGTTTTAAGCCACTCGGCGGCGGCTGAAAAATCCCAGCTTGGTGGCACCGTTCGGGGATTGAACTCGCGTCCTCCTGAACGCGGAGCCGTCACGCTATCCGTTCAGCAACCGCTTCCCCATATACGCAACTTCTTTGCTGATTATAAGTTGTAGAGAGAATCTCCATGATGGAAAGTCCGCTGGAGTTTAAATGATGAAACGGGATGCAATTTGACTATTTTATTGCAAAGACAAAAGCATCTGACAGATTACATATTATTGCTCTGCATACAAACACATTGCAAATTCCTATTCTTGAGAGTCCTTTGAGACACTCACACACTAAGAACACGATTAAAATGTTCCTGATAGTTGGTTAGATACACTTGGCACCGATGATACGTATCTGGTGGAACCACACACAGTGGTTCATATGACAGCCATCTTCTTACACCTGCTTGGTCTTCTGTATGGATCACAATGGGCGTATTGAGCAGGGAAGCTGCTGCAACAATCTCTACATCTGTTGCCCACACAGCATTAGCGTTCATACGACTGTTGTTCACGAATTCTTCCATGTGCTTCTGACCTGAATAGTTTTCGAAGTGAGACTTATATTGCTTATTTGTGAGAACTTCCACCACACTGTGTAATTTTCTTGTGGTGGTTCTCAGTTCCTGTAATTTCCTTTGGTAATGCTCGGAACAGGCAGCTGCCATCCCCAAGAACTGAGTCAACAGATGATGGTTCATCTGACAGTATTCCGGGTCTACGTCTGGGGAGTCTTCCCTTAGGAAATGGTACGCCAAGTTTAGTGGCAATGGATTTTCTCCAAGCGCCGTCACTTGGGATGAAAAGACGCTCATATTGTTCCTGTGTTCCAATCACTTCCACATCTTCATTACCTTCCGCATCATCAACTCTAGCCCTGTAATGTTTCATATTGCAAGCATTTGATTTTTTCTTCAGGACTTGAGAAGTTTTAGGGTTCTTCAATGGATACAGTCCCTTACCCACCTCCATGTAGATGTCATATGGACCAGACCAAGGGTCAACGCTTTTCCCTCCTTTCCTGTCTGCACGCTTGCTATTACACAGAACATGATCACCAATTTGAAAGGAAGCCTTGTTGTGTTGTCTCTTGTTGTAATCTTGTCGTTGACGAGCTTGAGAAAAGTCTATATTTGAAGAAACTTTCGGGTACACAACGTCTTTAAGGTCAGCAACAGACCGCAGGCGCTCTTCAAGGGATGATGCATCGAAATCACAATTAGAAGCCTTACATGAGGCATCTTCACACTGAGTTGCTTGGACTTCAGCAGGTAGCACGGCAGTGCGACCATACATCAAATAAAATGGGCTACACCCTGTTAATTTATTCTTGCTTGTGTTGAAAGCAAAGAGCACACCAGGCAGAGCCTGCTGCCATTAACACTTTAGCCCTCCTAACACCTTCTGCAGGGACAACTGTATTGTACGGTTGTTTCGCTCAACTAAACCGTTGGCTTGGGGATGATATGCACTGGTGATTCGTTGTAACGGGCTTGTCGGGGGGCGTTTAAAGGGTGTTGATTAAGACTTCAGCTTCCTTAAGGCGAATTATATTCGTAGCCTTTATGTACAAGAAGCGACGGAGCGAGAGCGACTGTCGTTGTGTGTCAGTCGGACTCTCGTGAAGGAGAGGTGAGTTACAGGTTGGAAAATAATTGTTACAATTGGTCACGTATGTCAAGGTGACCTCCACGCACCATCGGAGTGCGAAGTATACAAAACTGGGACGGTAAACACTGACGGACGACATTCCTATAAGGTGGCGTGATCTATCTGTCGTGGGTTTTTTCCATTGACAATTGTATGCCTAATTCGTGGTGATATTAAATAATAATAATAATACATTGATATCCTACTATAACACTGCTCGGTCACCTACCAGTGATCGCGACCTCGCGATATATAAAAATCGAAATAGCAGTCTAGTTACCATGAACATACATAGTGGGAGTTTGTCAAGCAGACTGCCTATGATACAATTACATTAACACACTGGCTATGTAAGAATAGATGTGGAGTTATAATATAAATAGGGAGAGGGAAACCACAACGTGTGTGACATGCAACATAAGAAACCTCTCAAAAGATAAATATAAGGACACATGTATAAGAAACTATCAACTGGCATAGTTACAGACAATGAAACGTTCATCTAGCTCCTAAAAAAAAAATACAGTAGTGAAACACAGTACAATGTTAAGTATAGGAGCAGCCAGGTTTCTGTCCCCTGACTTGTCTGAGAAAAGGAAAAACTACCTTGCCAGTGGCCTCCCTGCATCCAGTCGCCGTGTCTGCACAACCAAATAATCGTGCAGGACAGAGTTTCTCCTAATAAGGTAGCACATGACGACGAGACTGACGAACATCAGAAACATTGGTACAAAACATCCCGGGTACAGGTAGGGGAGATGCAAATAATCAGGCAGCGTTTCCTCCAGGGTTTCCGCAAACTCTGTTTTGTTCGCGAAAGACAATGAATTAAGGGAATTAGTCACATACGAGATGCTGGAGAAATGAATGTCATCGAGAGACCGTAGAGGAAACACTCGATGGGAAATATTGGCCGTGAAAACCAGACGGATCCGGGACGGGTACGTTGTTATGTTAGTGGAGCGGATATAGCATGCTTCCGCTATGGCATAGTGACCAGTAACCCGTTGATAAGTGGTACCCTCCGGACAGATGACCGATACATAGAATGAGTGAGGGAAATAAAAATAATGCAGACCCTGAAAGTTCTTATGGAAAACAGGCGTTGGTGTTAGCTGCTTGTAGGGGCACAGGGAAAGAGCGTCAGACGCGTTCACGCGGGTGAGGGCGATCTCGCATACCCCTCCCCGAGCTGGAAGGAAGGCAAAGAGAGACGCAGAGCAATAGAATCGCCCGAAGACCGTCTCCTTGCAATACTGCAAGAGTGAGTAGCTACCCGTTGAATACAGAGCGAAATCCTTCGCGATTAGAACAAGAGACGGGGACGTGTCCAGGGCTAACACACTGTGCTTTGCTGAAAAGGGAACGGGACAATTTCGTGTGCCTCAAACACGTCCGCCGTCTGAAATGGAACATGAATGATTATGGCATCAGGGGTGAGGCTGGACTCAATCAAGGGGTAAAAATATTGACTCATGTCCGGGGTGAATAAAGGCGTTAGGCTATAATTTTGATACCCGATATCCCACCGCTGCCACCAAATGTAACGGGCTTGTCGGGGGGCGTTTAAAGGGTGTTGATTAAGACTTCAGCTTCCTTAAGGCGAATTATATTCGTAGCCTTTATGTACAAGAAGCGACGGAGCGAGAGCGACTGTCGTTGTGTGTCAGTCGGACTCTCGTGAAGGAGTGGCGAGTTACAGGTTGGAAAATAATTGTTACAATTGGTCACGTATGTCAAGGTGACCTCCACGCACCATCGGAGTGCGAAGTATACAAAACTGGGACGGTAAACACTGACGGACGACATTCCTATAAGGTGGCGTGATCTATCTGTCGTGGGTTTTTTCCATTGACAATTGTATGCCTAATTCGTGGTGATATTAAATAATAATAATAATACATTGATATCCTACTATAACATCGTTGCCCCACACTCAAAAGATCATGTAGCTCCCTCGACACATTGTTCACAAATTCACGACCCTGGTCATTGATTTGGATAGCTGGAACGCCATGGCGGCATACGGTCTCAAAGATGAAAACATCTACACCTCTGACAGTCTTGTCCTTCCGCGGGTTCGCTTCAATCCATTTGGTGAAGTAGCTCACCATAATCGCCATGCTGACATAGCCCTCCTCTGATGGTGTCAAGGAGCATATGTCTATGTCAACTTGTTTCCATGGTTTTTTTTTCGGGAATAGGTACAGGATGCAGGTCCAGTGAGATCTTCTGGAACCTAGTCTTCTGACAACGATCACATGTTCCTAGGTATTTCTTCACATCAGCTGCAACACCGGGCCACCAAAATCTGTAAATTAATTTACTGGCATTAGAAGAAAACACTTGCTTATATTGACTGAAAAATGTCGTGAATGACTGAACCACTGAATCTGCAGTGTGTGTGTGTGTGTGTGTGTGTGTGTGTGTGTGTGTGTGTGTGTGTGTGTGTGTGTGTGTGTGTGTGTGTGTGTGTGTGTGTGTGTGTGTGTGTGTGTGTGTGTGTGTGTGTGTGTGTGTGTGTGTGTGTGTGTGTGTGTGTGTGTGTGTGTGTGTGTGTGTGTGTGTGTGTGTGTGTGTGTGTGTGTGTGTGTGTGTGTGCGTGCGTGTGTGTGTGTATGTGTGTGTGTGTGTGTGTGTGTGTGTGTGCTACCTGTCCATAATTTTGGCCAATGTCTTATCCCTGCCGATGTGGCCTCCAAGAGCTTTTACTGTTTGTAGTTACCAGTACCCTCATGCCACATGGACATTATTCTCTTTGGTTCAGCTTCTTTTGGAATGACTCAGGTGGATAACTGAAATGAAAAGGAAATGAAAATGATGACATTAGATCATTCTCTTAGAAATATGTTGGTTTACTGAATTACTTCTCTTTTCATGTTCAGACTTTTCTGGATACTGGGTCGGAGACTAGACTTGTTTCTCTGGATTTTTCTTCTGCATCTGATGTAGTTAATCATAAGGCTTTATTTTTTAAACCTTAGTCTGTGGATATTAATGGTTCATTTCTTTTTAATATTTTTTTCTGGATTTTTTTATCTGACAGGCACCAACATGTTGGTATTGATGGCTATTTTAGTAGTTTCTCTCATTTCACGTCTGGTGTCCCCCAAGGCAATGTTCTTGGGCCTCTTCTTATTTTTTATACTAGTGATATGTGGCATGGGATTTCTTCCCATTTGATGGCTTATGCTGATGACACTTCTTTTATTTTGTCATGTTCCTGATCCTTCATTTAGATATCACGGAACAACCCAATTGAGCTCTGATCTTTATTTGATCTTTTCTTGATGCCAGCGTTGGGGTATGAAATTAAGTCCAGTCAAGACCAATATTATCATTTCAAGTCGTTCAAGGACCCTCCATCCCCCTAATCCGGATATTATAATTAACAACCAAGTAAATACATCCTGTAATTCATCAAAACTTCTTTGGGTAACTTTAGATTCTAAACTGACTTTTGAAAATCTTATTAGGATAACTTCTTTCCTAATTTCCCAGAAGATTGATTTGTTGCGAAAATGCAGAGCCATTTTTAATGATGATAAGAATGTTTTAAATAGTTTTTTTTCCCCTTCATTTTACCTTTCTTTGAGTATTGTAGTCCAGTTTGGATGTCAGCTGCTCCATCTCATTTAAAGCTTTTGGATCGTTCTTTTAATTCAATAAAATTTATACCGCCTAATTTTAGCATACATCGTCGAGTCGTTGGTGCATTGACCATGCTTTTCAGAATTGTCAATAATAATGAACATCCTCTTCATAGTGCATTACCTGCTCGATTTCAGCCTGTTCGCCGAATACGTCATAACTTACGTTTCAATGTGCATGCTTTTCAGCAAGTTTTTTGCTCAACCAACCAATTTTCCCGAACATTTGTCCTCAGTTTGACTAAAGTGTGGAATCTACTTTCAGATGCAATTGTTTCAGAAGTTGCTATTGATAAAATCTAAAACAAAAGTTAACACCTTCCTGTTAACTTGCTAAGTATTTACTCCCTTTCTTTTATTTTATCTTTTCCTTTTCATATCCATGTTTGCTCATTGGGAGGACCCTGCTTGGGTCTATATCAGTATTAGGATTTTCCCGTGATGCCCTTTCATGGATTTCAAAATAATGAAAATAATAATAATAATAATAATAATAATAATAATAATAATAATAATAATAATAATAATAATAATAACAATAATGATAATAATAATGATAATAATAATAATAATTATAATAATAATAATATTTATTGAATATAAAACTTACTTCTGGGGTCATTTCTTGATGCCTCATGCTTGTAAAACAGTTCTGCATTCTGCAAGACATACTTAGATGCCTTCCGACGGAAACTTGACTTCTTTCCATGATCACTCTTGCACCAATCTGGATATTTACTTGACAGCAAATATGTTTGTATTTTACGAAATTCCATTTAAAAAATGCAAGGTAAAAAAAATACTGAAATCAACAGCCTATTTGAGAGACCTCTTGCCCGTAAGGAAGCAGAGTTAAGACTGATGGAGAGTAAATATCCAGACTGGTGCAGGAGTGATCAAGGAAAGAAGGCAAACTTCCGTCGGAAGGCATCTATGTATGTCTTACAGAATGCAGAACTGTTTTACAAGCATAAGGCATCAAGAAATTAACCCAAGAGTAAGTTTTATATTATTCAAAGAATATGAAACGAGAAGTAACTCAATAAACCAATATATTTCTAAGAGAATGATCAAATGTCATCATGACCCAAACTTTTAATTTCAGTTGTCCACCTGAGTCATTCTAATTAGAAGAAGTTGAAAGAAGGAGAATAGTGTCCAAGTGTCAAGTTACCAGTACCCTCACGACACATGGACACTGTTCTCCAGCGGTAACTCCACACAGTCAAAAGCTCTTGGAGGCCACATCGGGAGGGATAAGACATTGGCCAATATTATGGACGGGTAAATTAACTGAAAAAAAGTATTACAGTGGATTACACACACACACACACACACACACACACACACACACACACACACATACTGAAAGTTCAGTGGTTCAGTCATTCACAACATTTTTCAGTCAATATAAGCAAGTGCATTCTACTTATGCCAGTAAACTAATTTAGAGATTTTGGTGGTCTGGTGTTGCAGCTGATGTGAAGAAATACCCAGCAAAACGTGATCGTTGTCAGAAGGCCAGTACTAGGCTCCAGACGAATTCATCGGACCTTCACCCTGTACTTATTCCCGCAAAGCAATGGAAACAAGTTGGCATAGACATATGCTCCTTGACACCATCAGAGGAGGGCTATGTCTGTATGGCGATTATGGTGATCTACTTCACCAAATAGATTGAAGCAGAACCGCAGAAGGACAAGACTGCCAGAAGTGTATCTGTCTTCATCTATGAGACCGTATGTCGCCATGGCGTTCCAGCTATCCAAATCAATGACCAGGGTCGTGGTTTTGTGAACAATGTGTCGAGGGAGCTGCATGGTCTTCTGGATGCGGTGCAACGAATCACCAGTGCATATCATCCCCAAGCCAACGGTTTAGTAGAGTGAAACAACCGAACAATACAGTCGTCCCTGCTGAAGGTGTTAGAAGGGCTGAAAGGTCAATGGCCGCAGGTTTTGCCTGATGTGGTCTGTGCTTTCAACACAAGCAAGAATAAGGCAACAGGGTTTAGCGAATTTGATTTAACTTACCTCTAAAGTGATTTCATCCTAGGTCCAGACTACTCTAGAGTGATTTCAACCCGGGGAGTGATCTGAACCTAGTTCCAGCTCACTCTAGAGTGATTTCATCCTTGAGTGATCTGAACCTAGGATGATATCACTCTAGAGTGATATCATCCTAGGTCCAGATTACTCTAGAGTGATTTCAACCCGGGGAGTGATTTGAACCTAGTTCCTGCTCACTCTAGAGTGATTTCATCCTTGAGTGATCTGAGCCTAGGATGATATCACTCTAGAGGGATTTCAACCTAGATCCAGACTACTCTAGAGTGATTTCAACCCGGGGAGTGAGCTGGGCCTCCTACAACGGCACAGAGGGAAGGCACTTAATGAGCACATGACTCGCAGGGCGCGCTACTTGTTCAAGATCCCAATGCTAATGTAAGTTATAGCCAACACTGCTGCCTCCATTGTGGTGGTGTTCCGGTGGCTAAGGAATCTGCTTGGTGATGACGGTGATTAAGGAACAACCCACAGGCACCACCACCGCCGCCCTGTCATTATCGCTGGTTTTATCGCCACCACCCTAGCTGTTAATTTGTCTGAGCGTTGATTATGCATAAAAAAAAGTTAATGTATTGAACTTGATTTTCTGGTGCAGCAGACGCCCCACCCCGCCCCGCCCCCTCCTGCTGGTCCCGCTCCCTCCCCGCGCGACGGCCCTGGTGGAGTGAGTGTGCCGCCTCCGTCCATTACGAGCTTCTCATCACCACGTCGGGGACCTTTGGCGGCTCATTTTCTTGGCGTAAAGTGTTTCAAATTCTCATCTTCCATAAAGTAATATTACAGTGCATATTTAGCATAACTTGAGGTTTCTGAAGAGTTATCTGATGGTGCAGGGGATGGCTGTCTTGATAATGATGGTGACGATGATAGCGACGATGGTGATGCTAGTGGTGCCGCCGGAGCCATTGTTGATCATGAGTGCAGGCAGGCGCAAAGGATAACCTGATTACCTCGATGAGCCTTGGTGAGAAAAAACACCTGGGTCGGGCTGGCAAGAACTTACTCTCAAGCTGCTTAAGCCACACCCAAGCTGATGAGATCATCTGAAACGCATTAACTCGATTTCACGCTCCCCTCCTCAGTAAGAGTGGCATCAGCCTCATCAATATAAGCTCCCGACAGACACGCTCAGCAGCTCCCGTAAAATTTGAATCTCAGACATACGTATAGGGGGCTACGTAAGATTACTCTATGATCTCCAGAATGTAGAACACATCAAGGCAAATATAGTTAACATGATCATTACTATCACTTAGATTTTTAGTTCAGGTCTTGGCCACACGTTCCCACGCTTCCAAAAGGAGGATTACCACAGCTTGATGTGAGCTCAGCAAAGTGAGAGTGACGGCCTGCGATGGGTCTCCAGCACGCTGCCTGTGTTTCGCAGTATATTTTTATTTTATTTATCACCATTGGCCTCGCTTTTAGTTGCACACCAAAAACTCTGACCATGTGTCAGGAGAAAAAATAACTAACATTTACTTTTATATCTATCAGTAAAGTTAACTTACGTGCGTGCCCCAAGAAAATGTGTGTGGAAATGAAAGAGCAAGTGAGAGCCAGTTCGGTACTTGTTAGGTATGGATGGAGACATTGGCTAACATGATTGCTTTGAGAAATTAATAATTAAATACAATTGCTGGCTGACGTGGATCCGAAGCAAGGGTGCGGCCCGTGGAGTCATGTCCCACACGTGCACAGCCACTGTATGGGTGCTGCATCGTGCGCCTGCGTGGCGGTATTTACTCAGCTAATCACAAGGTGCGAGCGAGGCGGACCGATCTATTCCAAGCTTCTCCTTCACCCCGCCATCTTCATGGTGGCAGCTGCCTTAGGAAGGGATCGAAGGACGTGAGTGCTAGCGACAGCATTAACATCGATCAATCAATCTCTCTCTCTCTCTCTCTCTCTCTCTCTCCTCTCTCTCTCTCTCTCTCTCTCTCTCTCTCTCTCTCTCTCTCTCTCTCTCTCTCTCTCTCTCTCTCTCTCTCTCTATATATATATATATATATATATATATATATATATATATATATATATATATATATATATATATATATATATATATATATATATATATTTTTTTTTTTTTTTTTCCTAGTCATGCGTTAGTAAAATCATGGCAAGTAACCCCAACAGCAGCGTGACCAAAATAAAAACATTTACTACGTTAGCCCTTCAAGTCCTATTATACTACTGCCACTACCACTGCAATGACCGTAATAACACATTTTTCAACAAAGAATACTGTGTCTACTAAGCAACACGAAAGACAATAACCTGAATTTAAGGAAAAGCAAGCAAACAACAGGTCAACACAACACCAGGTTCCCCAGGTCGCGGCCGTCTGCGTCCGCCGCCGCGAGCCTTGCCGTCGTCGCCACAAGGCCAAGGGGGTTCCCCCTCGATGCCCACAGCTGCCCGCGTTACAAACCGGTACAGTAAATCTAAACAGGTTTGCTCGTAAAGACTGCCTCGCAAAAGTTATTTCTAAACGTGAAAGTTTCGCAGATAATTTAAAAGAAAAGTGTCAGGGCTTGGGGAGGGCAGACCGCCATTATTACTGTTATTATTTATCTTTATTCCTGCTGAGTGTTGGGTCAGTCTTCGAAGAGGTGATGCTGATGACGCGTTTGTGATCAGTGCAGTCAAATGATGGCTTACTCTAACAACCTGATGACCTAATCAAAGGAGAACTCGAAGAATATTAAGCAAGAGGAGAACTTACTATGACTTATCTACAAAATGGATACACAGAAGCCTTGGATTTTATACATTGATAATATGTAATGATCTAGGCACTAATTAACGTTATGAAGCCCTAGGCGAGTAAATGACTCCAACGATAAAATTACGTTGTACTTTTTCTCCTTGCTTTTATTTTTAAGGCGCAACAAGTTAAAACATCTCGGAAGAATTAATGTCTTTATCCGGCGCGATGTCCGACACCGAATGTTCATCACTGTCCTCATACTATGACAAGGAAAGGCCCCATGGCAAAAAAAGTGGATGCTATTAGCTGCTGTAGATAGAAGCTACGATGCTGTATACTAACGCCCGTCCCTCCACAGCTTATGACGATGAAAGTGTTAGTCATGCATGGCGGCAAACCCTTGCTCAGCCACAGCGCTCCTCCACCGGGCAAGCACATCACAGCTACAAGTAACATAGCCCAAGGCCACACTCCTTCTACTAGCCTAAACACACACCACTGCCTACCATTAGTTTGGGTGCGTTAGTGAAGCGTTGCAGCACACCCAGGCTCAGGCAAAGCACACAGCACCTCTCCCCAAAGTCAAGACAGAACAGCCCACATCCTTCACTCGTTACGCAGCGCCGAGACGCACTCCGACAGTCCCTACACAAGCCTAAACACACACCACTGACTACCATCAGTATGCGTGCGTAAGTGAAGCGTTGCAACACACCCAAGCTCAGTCACAGCACACAGCATCCCCTCCCCAGGCCAACACAGAGCAGGTCACACCCTCAGTCCTTCCACCAGCACGACACACCACTGCCTACCATCAATACAGGACGCTCCATCTGGCTCACCTTATTATCGAGGTGGTTGTCGTCTTTGTTGGTGAGCCAGACCTTGGAGTCGTTGGAGTAAGTGAGGGTGAAGGCCTTGACCCAGTGGTTGCGCCCCGTGTCCCTGCGGCTGCGCGTCACCACCCCGGTCACTAGGTGCGGCGGCCCCAAGTCCCACTGCAGCCACTGGTGCTCTGCAGGAAGGAGTTTAAGGCGGTGCTCTTGGTAACTATGTGGTGACGCATCATGCTGAAATTGCAGTGTGATAACTATCTCATAATAAACAATTTAAATGACCTCTGAAAAAATGCAGTGATCAGTGAAAACGGTAATAAGTAGAAAAGTGTGTTATTCACCATCGTCTGATCAAGTGCTAGACCATGCCATCGCCAGGCAGTACCCTCCCCGAAAGTGCTTGGAGTTGTATAGTGACGGATCTTTGCGTGCGGGTGAAGCTTCACATCACACCTATACATACCCGAGAGGCGGGACACAACCCCCAACTGACACCTGGGACCCATTTACTGCTGGGTAGACAAGGGATACGGATGAGAGGCGACTGCCCCCGGACATCTTAGTTGTAAGCCGAGTGCGCTAACTACTGTGTGTGTGTGTGTGTGTGTGTGTGTGTGTGTGTGTGTGTGTGTCTCACCGTCCTTCCTGCGGGCACACCAGACTCGGTGGGAGTTGAGCGCCGCGTCCTTTGGCTGGCAGGATTTGCTGCGGCGCAACGGCTTATGGGAGCTGGCGGTGAGCACCACGTCCGAGCCCTCGCTGATCACCATCTTGCACTCTGCGGCACAAACACATACACAATCAGCATACACTCGCTCTATATTACGTATATTTACATATTTTTGTGTTCTTGAACATTGCAATACAGATACAACCGCCACACAGACTCCGTGTACGGTCTCTGTGTCGTGTTATTTCTATTAGCATCTGCCTGTAAGTTGTAACGTTGTCTGCTAATAATACAAGACTGAATTACGTGTCAAAAATAAAGTTTGTCACAATAAATTATATTATGAACGCCATTTTTTTATGGTATGCTGGGAGTAGATAAGAACTTTGTGGTGCCCCGCGGGACGCGACACCACTCACTACGCTAGCTGCAGTATCACCATTATCCGCCACAATATCTACCGAGGGCGACAGCGGTATAGAACGCTAAACATTCCCCTTACAAGAACACTGAAGAACACTGAACACAGCACGGAGCCCGGAGAACATACAGACGAGGCGCCAAGGTGTCCCTAAAACTCGCCGCTTATCTACCAGCAGTCAACACACGAGCAGCGGGACACCCATCGACTCCATCGACGGGTCAAGGGTCACGCAAACCGAGCTGCTCGGGTGCGCCACCTCCCACTTGAGAGCCACCCTTCTCATTCTAAGGATTAGAATCCATTAACCATAAAGCTACACACCATAAGGATGTTCCTATGATACTCACCCCTACGTTCCTTGTACATAAAATCAACCGGTGCTACCCCTAGCTCATAATATTGTAAAAGTCAGGCGCGTGAACCAGCCTTATAGACCAGCCGGTTAGGAAGATTGTTATAATTATAAGTTTGGTGTAAGACTCACACATTACCCTCGTGATGTATGTATGTATGTCATGCCCAAAAACCCATTTTTGCAGGAGAGACCTCAGATCAGCCAGCACTCTGCTCGCTCTCTGTACACTTAGTTGTCCTCCGTAGACAACATGGGCAGAGCACCCATCTTTATTACCGTGAGTACGGAGTGAAGTGGTACCGTAGAGGAAAGCGTATCCATTGTGTTAGTAGTTCTGTTTAGGAATATTTAGGAAATAGGTGATTATAATTATGTAACAGTTTATTTTCGTTTTGTTGAGAACTTCTCAGTGTTATACAAGTATTGACGTCAGTAACCAGCCGTGAGAGAACGCCTGAAGACTCATTGAGTCTCGTTAAGCCAGTCGCTGGTTTTAACAATATTTTTGCCTCTTTGTAGTGTTAAAATAGTATTAAGGTAGATTAAAATAAATATAAGAAAAGCGACACCGTTTCATCACCCCAACTTACGAACTCCTTTAAATACTCTTAAAGTACCAGAATCTTAAGTCAATTGTCGCAAGTGCAAGCAGTGTGTTATCTCCCTTTAGAGCCCGCTAGCGGGTTACAACAACTTCATTAATTTTATCTCGTGATTTTTTTCTCTATTTCATGCAGCGAATATATATATATATATATATATATATATATATATATATATATATATATATATATATATATATATATATATATATATATATATATATATATATATATATATATATATATATATATATATATATATATATATATATATATATATATATATATATATATATATATATATATATATATATATATATATATATATATATATATATATATATATATATATATATATATATATATATATATATATATATATATATATATATATATATTCTAATAAATATTCTTTTCACGTCTTCTTCCGCCTCACTAAGCATCAGGATGACAGGAACAACTTCACGCACAATAGCAAGGGTTTAGTGAGGCAGCTCAGCCGTCGACTCGTATTTACTCAGATTTGATCAGTGCCACTCTGACGCGTACCATCTGTATCTTTTCTTAATTCTTTTCTGCCTTAGACTCGTCCAGAATATCTTGAATCGAATATCCGTGTATGTGAGTAAGATCTTTGAGCAATGGCAAGAGCTTCATACAATTCTGTGAGACAAGTCGTAGTGTTGCAGAGAAAAGGATCCTGCTACCCCCCCCCCCCCCCAGCCCCCACTCCTCAAAAAACAAAGCAGAGAAAAGTTTACGTTCTTAAGTCCTATTTACGCTCACCATCAAGTTTCGCGATGTGTTGTCCTATGTTGCCAACTCCTAAAGACTACTCGGCCCTACAAAGTCCTGAAATTGAACTATTTTTTCTTCATTACCTACGACGACTCAGGAAAAAAAATCTCACTATGCTAGGCAGTACTGTTTGATGTATATGACTATTTATGGTAACAATGAAAAATGTATGTTTTAGGGTTTTGTACAAAAATATCATTCTTATACTATATAAACTATCTTCTGTTCTATAGTAAGTTTGACTCCTACCCACAACTCCCAATTACCCTACGTTTTGTTCTAAATTTCTGATGTTGCTAAATTTTCATACAAACGAAGAAATGAAACTGAATTACTCTCCGGATGGCAACACTGCACGGAATCGAGCTCTTGCAACGAGTTGAGCAACACATCGCGACGCCTGATGCCGGGGGTCGTGGCTGAAGAGACACGGGTAGGTAACACGCTTGGGTTTGTAATGGCTAAGAATGCCTAAAGAAATCGATTTGTTGCAGAAATAAGAAAACAAAGGAGACGAAATATAAGCAGGTACACATTCATAGAAACGAGGGAAGACGCCAACCAACAACGGCAGCACGCTACAAGGTAATACAATCCAGGCGGCAACTGAACTATACATATATTGGGCCTTTGGTCTGTTAAAAAAGGTGAGATGGATCCAAGACTATGAGAAAACTTAAACTCTATAAGAAATAGTTCACCATAAATTTACCGACATAATGGGTGTATTTAGCACGGTAATATCACAATTAGATTCCACTACTCACAGCCTGCACGTTGATTTCAGGTTGCTCATGTGAACACGGCCTGCACGGACAGATCAGCAGTCAATCTTATATTATTTTTTTTTTATTCGCCTAAGCACACACACACACACACACACACACACACACACACACACACACACACACACACACATATGCACCCGTCCTCAAAACCAAATAAACAGGAAAAGAAAGTAGCATCATGGTCTTAATATTCATAAAGTCAGCCTCTCACCCGAACTATTTACTTCACTCGAACAACTCAAGATGCATATAAAGTCTTGTCTTGAGTCTAAACTTAAACGTGGAAACTGTACCAGTGATAGATGGACCAACTAGTTTTCTCAGGAACAACAATATTCACTCATAGTTTACCCATGTTATAACAATACTCCCTTCACTGAATTTGTTTCGTTTCGTGTGAATCGGGGCCGCGGGAGGGGGGGAGGCATGCAGTTAGTAAGTTCAGAAGAGCAGTCAGCATGGAAATATCGATAAAAGATAGAAAGAGATGCAACATGGCGGCGGAATTTAAGAGGTAGAAGACTGTAAGTAAGAGGAAGGGAGCTGATGATACGAGGAGCCTTACGGCCATAGTGTTAGACTTCGCCATTCCCATCCCATCCCCATCCCTTACCCGTGGCCACAGACCGTAGTGTAAAGCGTCCCCATGTGGTTGGGGTTGCTTTACGCTACCCCGTGAGGGTGCGGATGGGGTGGGAAAAGTGTTGACTCCGCGGGGTAGAGAGCAGGACATCTTCGGCTTTTCCTTCGTATATTTCACGAGTAAATAGTGTTCTATTTGTTATTATAGAAGGACATATATTGAAAAGTATCAGAATATTTGTATGACTGATATTATGTCGCAAACTTCGCTAAAGTTGACATATATTTTTTAGTTTGTAAAGTCTGTGGTGTTTCCATTTGATTGTAAACGTAAAGCTATTCCTGAAAATTCATTTATAATTGTCCCCAAGAATGGCAAAAGACGGCAGATTGATAACTAAATATAGCATTATTATGGGAATACTTAACATATACCATAAAAAAGGGTATTTCTTGGCCACCACCTTGATTTAAGACAAAAATGCCATAAATGACACGACCTGGCAACCCCGGTGTGGCTGTCCAGGTGTGTGTGACGAGTCATGGATACCAACCTGTCTCATAAATTAACTTACCCGCGTTACTTGTTATTTACTTGTAGATCAACAACGCTATTGTTTTGTTTTATGAGATATAATGTAAATGAATACAATGTTGTGTAAAAAATGCATTATTTATCTCGTTTTCTGTAATTATTGATTTGAAAGTGCTGCCAACATTATTATGACGTGCGGATTGGTGCCTCATATCTGTCCCGGGGATGGGAAGGTGACGGCGGCTTGTCCATACCCCAGTCCCGCGTATGGGGATGGGGACGGAAAGGAATGGGGAGACTAACACTATGGCCGTTAGACTCCACTCTGTCCAAGAGAGCTGTGTGAGTGGAACCCCTCCACACGTGAGATGCATACTCCATGCGTAACGTAAAGGGGCGCAAATGTCTACCCGGCTGGTGACCAAGTAACGATCTCATTCATACCTGGCCAGCCCCGAGGCCTACAGTGACTACAAGGTTAACCATGACTGAGGAGAATACTGGCGATAAAGGAATAGGTATCCTACTCCACACGCGGGTGGCGCGATTCACCCTTTTTTATATGCTCGTGCGGGACCTCACCTTTATCTTACCAGGAATAAGTTACCCAACCCATTCCAACAAGTCCATTTAGTATCCACAGGTCTACGTAATTCACAATTTCTCCCGGGTAATTACAACTCTTTTGCAAACGAAAAGATGAAAAAATGACAAAAGGAATTCTTTAACTTTTTTTCCCATCATCGATTCTAGCATTATTGCAAACTTTGGTTTTTCGATAATTTCTTTGTGGAGTTGAAATCTCTGAAAAGTTACCCGCCGTGTTTCCCTTTCCCTTCCATCACGGCAGCCACCACGTGACTAATTACCGAACTATCCTGAAGATGACGAGTGTAGCTCGTTTTTCATCCCTTTCCCTTGTATTATGACGATTGTATGAGAAGCCACGCTGGGGAGAAGGTACAAATTCCTGAGGTACGAGTACTTGCCAGTTAATAAATAATCACTATCATCGATAACTTCAGCGATTACCTTATCATATAAAAAATAATGTTATGAATTATATGAGACGACGAAATGAGAAAATATAGGAAATGCATACAAATCAAAAGAGTGACAACGATACGAGTGAGCCACACAATAGGTATAAATGACAGGGACAGTTAGGCAGACAAAACACCTGTGCTTAGTTAAATTTCATCCTTGTAAAACATTCACTCACCTATTTACTGGGAAGGAGTCCAAACCAGATTCTGCCACAGTCTTGCGCTTGTTCTTTGAGTACTTGGATCCCAAACAAACGCCAAAGGCCGCCACGCTGCTGGCATTACTACGTCCACTCTAGCGGCGCGATGACTACAGGAAAGGTTAGCGATGATACAGCAGCTCCCTTCAACAAACTCCTAGAGTACCCCCCCCCCCCCCCCCTTATCATCATGATATATTTCTCTTATGTTATATATTATGTTATTTTCTATGCATCTATCTGTACATCAGCACACACACACACACACACACACACACACACACACGGATATCCCGATGAACCGTCTCGATACCCACGGGTGAGCAGCGGTATTACTTTAACAACTTTGTCCTCGCCGCATCAACACCCGGGTTTGATGCAGCCGTCCCACGCACAACCAGAGGTCAAAGGGCACGTCTGGGCTAACTTGGATGGCAACAGCTGTCCATAAGGCCTAGGCGAGCTTATTGGAGGCGAGAGAGACAATTTCGCGTCGCAAAACAATGTATGCCATGTAGTATTATGTCAGCACGGACTTGTGTTTGCCTCGTCTGACCGTAGGAAATGTAAGGGTACTGTGAGGTAATTGTAAGGTAAATGTTATGGTAAATGTCTAGGGAAGGGCATTGTAAAGAATCACGTGTCCGATAATGTTCGGAGCTTGAGTGCGACATGGGGTTTGGGAGAGGCGGGTGGACTGCTGGGCGAATTCGTTTTATTTTCATATTATTATTCTTGAGCTTATCAGAGGTGCCAGTCACACGGTTTCTAGCTGACAGATCACCTCACTGCCACCTGCTACCTATTATATTCTGTAAGCGGATACGGGTACTACACATTAATAAATCTACATATATTAATTAAGATGAGTGGGAAAACTACATACGATCCTCGAGTCTGGGAGCGGAGGACGGAAAAAAAATAAGGAAGAAAATTGGGAGCAGCGGAAAGGGAGAGTTGAATGTCGTGGAGTGACTTGTACAACTTTTTGGCCACTCCTATGTACTCTACTCGGGAGCAGTAAGTGGCGGGCTTCTTTTTTCATTATTGTTTTCTTTTTTTCACGCCCTTGAACTGTCTCCATATCTGTAAAAAAAATCGCCGGAGCAACACCTGAGTGGGAAGATTTCGTGCCTCATTGCTAGTTATTCTTGCGTCAGATGAAATAATTATTCAGTATTTCAATGAGCTCCGCACACCATTCCCACCATCTCCGAAGAACTATAACATGGGTCGTATTATAAGACACCTCGTCACCCAAGTACGCATATTTTATAAGGGTTTCGTAGCAGGTGTGGGCATTTCCAGTAGTAGTTTTATGACCCTGGTGTTAGTTTGACCCTTCTTCTGCACCATGAACCTGAAGAAACACTTATTAGAACCCGAAGGACCCATCTTTGAACTTTAGAAATAGCTGATGTGAGAAGCGAAAGTGTCTTATGATACCGAGCACAGTTTCCAGCTCGATAACCTCCCACCACACTCCTCCCCTGGCCGATCTCAGTCACTTTATCATTGCCATCGCTCCATGATGCCACCACCGTTGTCACTGTCATCATCATCATCATCCTTGCCCACATTATCATCGTAGTCGTTACTATCATTATCACCATCAGTACTTGGTCCTTGTTTATCTCCACATCACCCGCTGTTTTCAGGATTCTCACCTTCCCCTCCCTCCTTCATATATATATATATATATATATATATATATATATATATATATATATATATATATATATATATATATATATATATATATATATATATATATATATATATATATATATATATTATATGAATATTTATAGACATATATATACACCCACTTGACAATTTTGCAATTTTTTATAATTTATCTTCTTGCATGATCATAAGATTATATTTACCTAGTCAGTTAGTTATTTTATATGTGCTGTTGACAAAAATAGTCATAATCTGCCAGGCTACCAGAATGCAGCGGTGATGAACGCCTTTTTCCACATCATTACCAGAATTCCCATCTTATAAATCTGCGCAAACAGGCAGCGAAATCTCAATCCAAACAAAGTTCTCCAGTAGAAAAATGTCAAGAATGACATCTTGATATATATTTTATCAACACCATAAACTTGAAGCATATTGGCGAGTCTAGGATCTGTTTGGACACCTGTCTCTGAGCGCCCGAGGCTGTGTAGAGACAAGCCTACGCATCGCGGGGCGTGGGGCAAGGGACGAGAGGAGCAGAGCCACACGAGCTTCCAGGCCCACCAGGCCGGGCGCCGCCACGTTGTAATCGTTTCCATACTGAGCTAATATAATAATTTATACTTTATATTAAAACTAATAAAGGTTATAAATGATCTCTTAAATAAGTTTTCAAATTAGTCTGTGATAGCTATGTGCGCGTGGGTTATTGTTTTATAGAAAAATTCAAACGAAAACTGCATAACAATCAAGGAGAGAGAGAGAGAGAGAGAGAGAGAGAGAGAGAGAGAGAGAGTGGTGTCAGCTGTTTAGTTATATACATAACAATTACAACCTCTTGAATCTTGCATTTCCCCCTCCGGCGCGTGCTGATGTTGCGTTTAAGAAGTGACACGTGACAGGAGGCCTCGGCCAGCGATCTGCTGACGGCCGTAATTATAACTGTTCGGCAGAGAAATAACAGGTACAGGTGGAGTCACATGCTACAGCTGCGCGTGGCGTCGGTGCTCGTCTCTCTCTCGCTGGCCAAAGAGCACGTGGCGGGTGCTGCCCGGGTACAGGTCCGGTGTCATGTGCGAGGCACCACAATTTATAATCTCCACGTTTCCCCAGGTGCCCATTTATTGAACGTACACCTGTGCAGTGCAGCAGACACTTTCCTTAGAGCCATGTTACGTAACGCATCAGAGTAACAGTGAACAACTAGGCGAGAAAAGTGCCCTCTTGACAGGACGCGTAAGGGAAGGGAGAGCCAGCCATTGGCGGAGAAAAAAGCCAATTGCCGATAAAGTCAGCTGAGGGGCGGTAGTTTTGAATTTTCTACGGTCAAAACGTTCAATTCCTTTGGTGGCTGCGACGCACTTATAAGATCACCAATCAGCACTGCGGTCCTCGGCGAGTGTAACAATTAGGACGCCGGGCGGCAGGTGAAGGCTCTATCGGATGGATCAGGTTTTTGCGGAAGAGTATATTGCGTTGTTCTCTTTTTAATCCCTTCCAACAGTCTCTCTCTCTCTCTCTCTCTCTCTCTCTCTCTCTCTCTCTCTCTCTCTCTCTCTCTCACACACACACACACACACACACACACACACACACACGTCACAATATTGTATCTCGCACGCTTATCTCCTTCGTTAACTTTGTCCAAACACATTCCACAGTTTTTGTTTTAGCCGCAGGACACTTCTGCACAAATTTCAACATCTTCCCATTGGCAGGCCACTCTTGCCGCTGGGGAAACCTGTTCAGCAATTTACGACCTTTCCCTAAGTATACCACCACCACCAACACCACCACCAAACACCTACTGTCCTCATCACGACTAGTCTCCACCACATAGATGTGGCTGTGTGTGTGTGTGTGTGTGTGTGTGTGTGTGTGTGTGTGTGTGTGTGTGTGTGTGTGTGTGTGTGTGTGTGCTTGGAGGCGCCCTGAGATGGTCGTTTTGCCACCTACCGATAATCCCTATTCCCACTTGCACTGCGGTCTCCTTACTTTTATTTGTTACTGTGGTTCCCTTCTTCCTCTTTGTTACTCTCTCTCTCTCTCTCTCTCTCTCTCTCTCTCTCTCTCTCTCTCTCTCTCTCTCTCTCTCTCTCTCTCTCTCTCTCTCTCTCTCTCGACAATTTGAATTTTCCTTTATTTTGTTAATTATTATTAAACAACATGAAGAAGCGTGTTGCTGCAGCCCTGTTACCCGCCATCCGACGCGTGAACTGCACTACTTAGCCGACTAGGCAAGATTACAGCAGAAAGAATTTGCTGGAGGCCAGTCGGTCTTCATGGACATAGCACCTCCTTTTATTACCTAACACCGATTTCCTCGATATACGGATATTTTTTATATCACATCGAAGCAACGATGGGAAACTCTGCATCTCGACAGAAATTCAACGTGTGGGTAACCCTGGAGCGAGGCTCCTCCCTGGTGGACTCCATCAAGCTCTCGTGCAAGGACTCCACCTGCTGCCTGAAGAGGAGTCGTACGGTCGCCTCCGTCAAGCTCCCCGTGGAAGGATGGTCTTGCGTCGCAGGGATTCAAGGCTGCCACGCCGAGGGTGAGCTGCGTGTGCCCTTGGCGAAGCTGTGCAAGAAAGACGGCAACGCGGCCGTCAGGGTGCAATGCGCCTCGCTTAGGAAGCCAGTCTTCACCTCTTCCATCCCACTGGCCTGGCTGCTGGACAACATCAGCGGCCTCCACTTCTCTCTCTTCTGTGATGACGGGCCCGTCTTCACCAGTCTCCGGTGCAACGGGAGGCGGTGTGGCGAGCCCGTCCGGGCGGTGAGCCCTGCCGCGTGCAGCCACTGACGGAGTGGCCAGGACCGATGAGGCTGATGCATGGGCAGCCTTTGAAGTGACGACCCATGATGACTGGTCCGTGGAGGCTGATGTTTCATGGGCAGCCACAAACTTGGTGACCTCTGCTATGGACGAGGCTGATGCATGGGCAGCCTTTGAAGTGACTACCCATGATGACTGGTCCGTGGAGGCTGATGTTTCATGGGCACCCCAGACTTGGTGACCTCCGCTGCTATGGTCGAGGCTGATGATTCATGGGCAGCCTTGAAGCAATGACCCGTGATGACTGGTCCGTGGAGGCTGATGATTCATGGGCAGCTCCAGACTTGGTGACTTCCGCTGCTATGGTCGAGGCTGATGATTCATGGGCAGCCTTTGAAGCAATGACCCGTGATGACTGGTCCGTGGAGGCTGATGATTCATGGGCAGCCCCAGACTTGGTGACCTCCGCTGCTATGATCGAGGCTGATGATTCATGGGCAGCCTTTGAAGCAATGACCCGTGATGACTGGTCCGTGGAGGCTGATGATCCATGGGCATCCGCCGAATTGGTGACCGCCATCACCGATGAGGCTGATGATCCATGGGCACTCTTTGAAGTGACGACCCGTGATGACTCGTCTGATGAGGCTGATGATCCATGGGCACTCTTTGAAGTGACGGCCCGTGATGACTCGTCTGATGAGGCTGATGATCCATGGGCACTCTTTGAAGTGACGACCCGTGATGACTCGTCTGATGAGGCTGATGATCCATGGGCACTCTTGGAAGTGACGACCCGTGATGACTCGTCTGATGAGGCTGATGATCCATGGGCATCCGCCGAATTGGTGGCCGCCATCACCGAAGAGGCTGATGATCCATGCCCATCCGCCGAATTGGTGGCCGCCATCACCGAAGAGGCTGATGATGCATGGGCAGCCTTCGAGATGATGACCAGTGATGACTGGTCCGTAGAGACTGATGCCTTCCTGGACGTCACGACCATCTGTGCTGTCGTTGTGTAAATTGTCATGCTTCACTAAGCAGCCTGGTAACACACTCACCAGTGACCCCCGGCGCAGGCGCGAGCCACATCGTGAGCCACACTCCCGGGGAGCGAGACACCCTTCAGTGACCGTCGCTCTTATTACACCTTCAGGGGAGGAGCTCCAGCTGTATTTCTTATCTTATCAATGAAAACCTTTACAATAAAACTATTATCATATTAATGAATTTACCTTACCTATTAATAATAGTGTGCCTATCACAGTGAGATTCACCACATGCACGACTGCCAAGCCTCTTCCATTCGACTACCATTCTATTAGCAAACCAATTCCTGCCTGCATGTTTAACAAATCTATATTGATCTAACGACTCATGGCTAAGAGTGCATGCCCTTTTACGAGCAGACCCTCATCAAAGGCCGTCACCCATCTATAAACTTTAATGAAGTCTACTCGCAACGTCCGCCTTTCCAGGGAATGCAAATTTAGACGTTAAGGGCAACCCTTTTTACGGCACGCGTTCCTTTACTCACCAGTTACGGTCATATTGTACATTACACCTTTTTAAATACATTGGAAAACAGTACAAGAAAACTACTACTACTACTGCTACTACTACTACTACTACTACTACTACTACTACTACTACTGCTACTACTACTACTACTACTACTATTGCTACTACCTTTATTTATATATTTTTTTACATCTTGGCCTATGGTGCCGGTAGGCTTTCTTTGGGGGCCTGGTAGTCGGCTCGAGCCCACCGTGGCGCAGGCAAGTGTTTATAGTGACGCCATCTATTCGTGGCTCATGCTGCCTCCCGAGCTCATTCTTGATTTCCCTTTGACAGTTCCTCAAGACTCTTAGACCATAGCCACGGAAAAACTCAGCACAACGCCCATACTCCAAGTTCCAACTACGTGTTTCCAGACCTTATTCCTATGATATCAACTTTCCACGAAGCACTTTACTTGATGATGAACACCTCTAAAAATTATCCATATATCTCATATTTACTGTAATAATGATCCAACAATCTGATGTCCACTGATAGTAATAATTTGACGCAAATGTGCAAAGCAAAAAATGTAATTGGGTGTAAAGTACTATATGTGGAATTCATAGAAGGTGAAAAACTATAAAATCTGCCGTTGAGTAGTAAATGAGAACTTTGTATTTAGCGATGAAAGACTGAGTACAATATGGAGAGGCATAGGCATACTTGAAATACTTCTACTATATACGATGATGATGATAATAGTAATAATAATAATAATAATAGAGCAAGTAGGTATTGGATGTATTCTGGTCTCATTAGTAACAATCCAGGGGTGTAGTAGGCAGAAAGGCAACTAAAATTAAGAAATCGCAATGGACGGACACGGGATAAAGGGAACAGATATGGAAGGAAAGAGTACCTACGCGACACACTGGGAAGTAACTAATGTATAAAGAACCCAAGGCATGTTACCCACGCATTGTGCATGAAATAAAAGTTAAGCACGGTTATTTTTTCTTACCTATCAAGATTTATTTGCGAATAGTTGCCATTCAAAAGAATTAAGAATATTCTATCTATTCCTTTATAGTTTAGCAACAGCCCTGTCACCCGCCCACATCACAAGCAGTAGCGGCAACATGACCACCACCACCAACTATCACACAAAATACTTCCACCATCACAATCATCACTACCTCCATAAACCATAAAATTCCAATACCAATGACAATATTAATCTTACCACCATCAACACCACCATTAATATCAACAGGAATACCATTACCAATATTAGTACCAACAACAGTACCATTACCAGCACTAGTACCAACAACAACACAACAACAACAACAACAACCATTAATACAACCACCACCCGCATCCCCAGCGCCGCCCGAGTCAGGTGTTAGTGGAGGCCGTGCGGCGAGACAGCAGGCAGCAGCGGGCGGGCCAGGCAGCCGCACCTCACCTGGCGGACTCGGGGTTCTCCAAGGGCGCCTCCGTTGATATGATGGGCGGAAGGAAATCGTCGGCGTCGTCAGGCAGGAGCGGAGAGTCGCCCTGGACGCTGCTGGTATTGTAACTATACTCCTCCTGCCCCAAGACTTCCACGGCCGGCACCTCCTCTGGCGTGACGGGCGGAGACTCACCTTGGCTCTCCGCGGGGGGCCCGGCGGCGGCGGCCTGTGGTGGCGGCAGCAGCAGCAAGAGAAGCAGCAGGAGCAGCCAGTACCCCTTGGACGCCACGCCCTGCACCACGGCAAGGGCTCGCCACCATCTTGGCTCCTGCAACGGAAAGAATTATCTGTTAGATGCTTATAAGTGTTTATTTATTAGTGGTCTCCCAAAGTACCAAGTAGGTCTATAGAGATAAAATACCGGGAAAACAGAGAAAAATGCTTAGGGGGGGGGATTAAAACCACCCATGTGCGTTTAAGTTAATATTACAACACAAAAGGTAACTCATCATTTTTACTGGGGAAAAGTTTACATATTATTATGCAGTTCGTGAACAAACTGCTCCGGTGTGCGGCCGACTTCAAAGAAACTCATCATTTCAGCGTTACTTGTAGGGCGAGCCAACCTCACCTCCCAACCGTGAAATTCCACCAAGCAGTAATTAACGGGGTCTCACCAGCACTTACGAAAACTTCATCATATTTAACCAATGAAGTTTCCAGTGCTGAGTCATGTAAATTTATTCCATTCAAATTCCACTCTTTAGTTTTATCAATTCGTCCTTCCTTCCTTCAGACCCTTTTCCCCCCTCACTAACAGGTTACACATGGTTCGCACTTAACTCTGACTCTTTTCTAAGTCTAACAATACATCTGCCATCGCCTTAGAGGTTCCAGCCCCTTGATCATTCGACGAGTAAGGAGGCAGGAGGCGGCCGTGGGTGATTCCTCCACTTATCTCGCCTATAATCCGCGGCACACAGAGAAGTCTGACATTAAGCCACAACCTTACTGTCAGCTTAACCTTATCTACCTACCGAGGTCGACTTCCCTCAATGAAAGGTTGATTTTATTAAGCAGATCCCCGGGAGTTCCAACCTCCCGACTTAATCCATACCTCTTCACCGGTAAGAAAAAATATAAATAATCCTTAGAATTCCTTACTGACCGCCGAATCCAGTCAACACTTCCCGTCGAATTCTTTACGTCTGGCGACTACTAAAGGAAGGCTTCAAAAAGTTGGCGTTATTTTATTTGGCGTTTGGGATGAGGTGACCACACATTTCTCAAGCTTTCAGCGGGGAGAGGAAAGGGCGGCGAGCTGTGACGGTGATGGTTACATAATTCTATACTTTCCTGAACTTTCCCCGCAATCAAGGAAGGAAGGAAAGCCAAACGATTTACGGTGAAAACATTTCTCGCAGTAATGTATTTATCGCATACCTTGGAGAAGGCTGTGTGTGAAGAAGCGTCCAAGAGTTACGGGCAGTGAGTAGTTTCTCCATAAATACTTAATTTGAAACGCCTGGTCAACCGGGGGAGAGAGAGAGAGAGAGAGAGAGAGAGAGAGAGTGTGTGTGTGTGTGTGTGTGTGTGTGTGTGTGTGTGTGTGTGTGTGTGTGTGTGTGTGTGTGTGCGTGCATGTGTGCGCGCGCGTTAGAGCGTGTATGTGTGATTATCTACATGACAACACCATTGCAGCCACCAAGAGAAATTTCCTCCATACAGGAGCCGAAAACACAAGACTGTCTCGGGAAAGGCCAGGCAGAGCAAAGGCTTGAAAACTCCAACTTCGAGCAAAAAGTAATGAAGTGATGAACGAGGGAAAATTAACCAAATGTGACAAAAATAAACCGTCATTGCACAAAAAAGGTCACATCTGTACATCCCCCAATAATCTTGCCCCCCCGTGGCGCCTCCTGCCGTCACGCACACGCAGAGGCCCTTCTCGACGACGATCGTAAATAAGACACCTGCCTGTAATTTCAGAAAGATCAGCCGCATTTCTTTTCTTTTTTGGCGAGGCAAACACTATCATGTATTCAGATAAAAAGTGTGTTTCCGGATAACTTTGAGGGTACAGTGTGTGTGTGTGTGTGTGTGTGTGTGTGTGTGTGTGTGTGTGTGTGTGTGTGTGTGTGTGTGTGTGTGTGTGTGTGTGTGTGTTCTTTCATGTCTTTGTCTCTAGTTGTGTGTATATGTCCGTTGCTCGTCTGTCTGTATGCCCAGATGCCTACCAGTCTGTCACTGACAACTTTCACCAATGAATAATACTTGAATACTGAGTTCCACGGATTTATCTTTGACAGACCTTTTTTCCAGCACACATTATCCTAGCACACCTGTCCTTATGAAAAAAAAAATGGGAAAGGTTTACATAACACTCCTTTCAGTCCCTTTGCCCTTCTCACCATCGCGATGGGATGGATGGAGCGGGGTGGGGGGGGGGCTGGGCGGGCGAGGTGGGAGCCTGGCGGGGCGCGGCGGGCAGGTAGGGCCCCCCACAGAGTTGTTCATCGGTGGCGTCGCGGGGAAGCTACTTTGGTGATCCGCTTTTATTTATGAAGAGTGAGGAGAGAGTCGCCGCCTTTCTCTCTAAGCCGACCGGCCGCGCTGAGTGGCTGTGTCGAAACAATCCTCAACGTCTTCATTATCAGATGTGATGAGGAAAGCACACACACACACACACACACACACACACACACACACACACACACACAGAAAGGAAGTTTTATTGTGTGTGAGTGTGTTTGTGTGCGTGGTGCGTACTAATTAACTTTCTACGTAAATCTGTGACGGAGAAGCAGCTCAATTTTCCTTTACGTGCTGAGCAAACAACAAATTAAGTTTTACAGTTTCTATCCAGACTCTTTTTTTATATTTCTGATTAACGTTTTTTTTTTCCCTAGGAGTGCGAAAAATGGGGGAATGATAACTGGAAAATAATCATAACCCTTAATACTTTCTTACACGTTTTCACTGTCACCGCCTCCGGCACTTGGCGCACGCAGCACGGACGTCCTTAAGTTTCTTTACGGAGTTGGACGGCACATCGCACAGACTGGCGAGCAAACACGAGATGAGGTTGCCTGGCCGTGTCCGCCCCACCCGTGTCATCTGGGGCGGTATTCTCAGACGCTTCTACCTCTCACATCAACTATTTTCAAAGGTCAAAATGGAGATTAATCGGGCTTTCATGCGGGTTTTTTCACATTCTTGGTACAGAAGAAGAGTTAAACAACCACCAGGGCCATTAAACTACCCCTGAAAATGCCCGAAACGCCTGCGAAAGCCTTGTAAAATATATGTAATTGGGCACCGAAAGCTTTGAGAATCGCCCGCCCGCCCCCCGTCTCCCGCGGTATCAGGTCCATCGACACGGCCTGGTGTATCTGTCTCAGGAATAGTCTTCCAATCGCAATGGGTGGCTGTTCGTCGACAATTGGGACCTCTTCTTTGGCAACGACGCCCTCTACGCCCGTGACGGGATACACTTGACGTTCAAGGGTGTTGAGGCTCTCTCAGACTCCCTTGAGCGAGCACTTGGTACCCTGAGGGATTTTTTAGTATAAGCGAGGGGGGGAGGAGTAATGGGAGCAATAGGAGGAGTAATGGGAGGGGACATCTAGCTCATAATATAACCAGGCAGCTTAGAAGTAATTCTAGGGGAGTAACAGAGGACGGGCTAAGAATCTTCTATACTAACAGCAGGAGCCTCAGAAACAAGATAGACTTACTAAGGGGTGAAGCTTGTTCAGAAAATGTTGACATAATAGCGATCACTGAGACATGGATAGACACTGCTAATAGAAATTTTAGATCAGAATTTGAAATAACGGGTTATCAGATGTTTCACAAAGACAGAAGGGGCAGAAAGGGAGGTGGAGTTGCGCTATATGTTAAAGACTCACTTAAATGTTTAGTTAACAACTCAGTCAAAACTAACATGGATTCAGAATCAGTTTGGGTGGACGTTTACAAAGGGAAAGAAAAACTAACTCTAGGAGTTATATACAGGCCACCCAACCTTAACAGGCAGGACACGAGTATATTACTACAGGAGATTGGCAGGGCGAGTATGAGTAGAAATGTCTGCGTAATGGGGGACTTTAATTATAGGAATATAGACTGGGAAGACCTAGTGGGTGACCTGGAAGCCGAGGACTTTCTTGAAGTTATACAAGATAATTTCCTTAAGCAGGTAGTTACTGAGCCTACCAGAGGAGATAACATATTAGACTTAGTCCTAACCAATAATGGGAACTTGCTACGTGAGTTGGAGGTGGGCGGAGAGTTAGGAAATAGTGATCACAGAACGGTTCGTTTTAGCTTAGACTGGGCGGTAACTCATGAACCAAACCTAGTGTTAGTGCCAGATTTTAGAAGAGCAAACTACGAGGGGCTTCGAAGACATCTTGAAGGGGTAAACTGGGATAATTTAGGGATTCATGAGGGTCAGAACTGCGGATTGGAGAGCCAGGAGAACCAGGTAGAAATGTCTTACAATAATTTAGTAGAGTAATAGTAGAGGGGCAAGAACAGCATATACCACAGCGAACACTTAGAAAAGAAAACAATGATCCTAAGTGGATGACTCGTGGACTAAAACACGAGATTGGGTTAAAGAAGGGAATTTATCAGAAAATAAAGAATGGGGAAACACATCTCAGGGGCCGGTACGTCGAGCTATCTAGATTAGTTAAGAAAACACCAGGATAGCAAAAAGAACTATGAGATCAAAGTAGCAAATGAGGCGAAAAGTAATCCTAAAGGCTTCTTTCAGATGTATAGAACAAAAACACGGGAGAAAATTGGACCGCTGAAAACAAACACAGGGGAGCTAGTAGAAAATTACGAAAATATGAGCACATTGTTGAACGACTACTTCCTTTCAGTATTCACACAGGAGGATCGAACGACTATACCGGAAAGAGTTCAGGTGTACGAGGGCGGGGATGGCGATAAATTGAGGGATATAATCATTACCAGGCAAGTAGTTCAGGATGAGATAGATAAGCTTAAGAAGAACAAGTCGCCAGGTCCTGACGGGATATTTCCGAGGGTATTAAAGGAGTTAGGTGATGTAATCAGTGACGCACTAACCGACATCTTTAAGATGTCGGTAAATACTGGCTATGTGCCGAGCCTATGGAAAGTAGCTAATGTGACGCCGATTTTTAAAAAGGGGGACAGGTCGGTTGCTTCAAACTATCGCCCAATTAGCTTAACATCGGTTATAGGGAAGATGCTGGAGTCCATAATAGCCAGGAACATTCGGGAGCATTTAGAGAAACATAGCTTAATTCACGACTCGCAGCATGGGTTCACAAAAGGTAGGTCATGCCTCACTAATCTCTTGTCCTTCTACAATAAAGTATTTGAGGCGGTTGACAGAGATGAAAATTATGATGTAATCTATCTTGATTTTAGTAAAGCGTTTGACAAAGTTCCTCACCAACGACTGTTGCTTAAATTACAGGTTCATGGAGTAGAGGGTAAAGTTTTGAACTGGGTCAAGGCGTGGCTTAGCAATAGGAAGCAAAGAGTGCAAATCAATGGTAAAAGATCTGACTGGGGATGTGTTACGAGTGGGGTCCCACAAGGTTCGGTATTAGGTCCACTTTTGTTTATTATTTATATCAATGACTTAAATACAGGAATTAGTAGTGATGTTAGTAAATTTGCAGATGATACCAAGATCGGTAGAGTAATTGAGTCGGATCAGGACGCTAGTATTCTCCAAGGTGAACTCAACAGATTATATGACTGGGCGGATAAATGGCAGATGGAGTTCAATGTAGGGAAGTGCAGTATTCTGAGTGTAGGTAGGAACAACCCCTCACATAACTATTGCTTAAATGACACTCTCATAAGTAGGTCTGGGTGAGAGAGGGATTTAGGGGTCTTAGTGAGCTCTGATCTCCGTCCAAGAGCACAATGCATTCAAGCTAGAAATCGAGCTAATAGGGTACTGGGATTTATTTCAAGGAGCGTAAGCAACAGAAGCCCCGAAGTCTTCCTCAAACTATATTTAGCATTAGTTAGACCTCATCTTGACTATGCGGTTCAGTTCTGGTCACCTTACTATAGAATGGATATCAAAATGTTAGAATCGGTGCAGAGGAGAATGACTAAGATGATTCAGGGGTTGAGAAACTTGCCATACGAGGGAAGACTCAAACAGTTAAACTTGCATTCTCTAGAAAGGCGAAGGGTGCGTGGAGACATGATCGAGGTTTATAAATGGATGAAGGGCTTTAATAAGGGAGACATTCATAAGGTTTTGTTGGTAAGAGAACCGGGTAGGACACGAAGTAACGGGATTAAACTGGATAAATTCAGATTCAACAGGGACATAGGCAAAAATTGGTTTACTAACAGGGTGGTGGATGAGTGGAATAGGCTTAGCAGTCAGGTGGTGAGTGCCAATACAATTGTCACATTCAAAAATAGACTAGATAAATTCATGGACAGCGATATTAGGTGGGGTTAGATACACGGGAGCTTAGGGTCAAAGGAGCTGCCTCGTACAGGCACAGACGCCAGTGTCACCATGCAACATGGACAGCATGCATCTAATATCTACTGTGCTAGAGCCTAAGTAATACTTATTCTGAGTTATTAATGAGAATAGAGTCACTAGGACTGAAAATCATTAGAATAGTGGTCCTGGCAATTATTCAGGCAACGATTACCATTGCAGCTTCCAGGACAGCGCCTCCCCCCCCCCCCCCCCCTTCGGTGATGACTGCATTCACGATGCCCCCCCTACAATACCTCGTTACACTATACTTCGCTGCTACAGTAATACACTACCGGCACACAACACTATCACTTTGCACCTTGCTCCCGACCGCAGCTCGCAGCTCTGAATGACTTGAATCGTGAGTCACTCTTTCCCTTCCCACTGGGAAGGGAAAGAGTGACTCACGATTCTAGTCATTCAGAGCTTACACAGACTGTACGTATGTATAATTTACAGTTACTGTAAATTATACATACGTACAGTCTGTGTATGCTAAGGCGGCCATTGTTGTTCTGAGTCATCATAGCAGCGCCCCAAACTCCGGGGAGCGCGATGCAGCGGTAGTATACGGTGCGGGATATAGCCAGTAAAGCCCCCCCCCCCCCTCTCTCTCTCTCTCTCTCTCTCTCTCTCTTACAACTGTTTCTGTAGCATGCAACGGGAAAATAAGAAGAGGTCTTTCATGTTTTACTACTCTTTAACATTGCAATTAAAAAGCATTTTAGAGAAGCTGCATTTTGCCCCTTTTACAGATTGTATGAAGATCAAATGAATATATTGCTAAATCCATCTCTAAATATATCTATAAATCCTTATGAAACTCATATACGTATATACGGATAGAATTACTGGAATAAAAATACTGAAAAGCAAAAAAATAAATATCCGTGGTTTAAACCCCCCCAAAAAAACATGGTTTAAACCAAAAAAAAACATGTTTTTTGTTATTTAAAAAAAATCATTGTTTTTTTTCCAACCCTGATTTGCTGCATCGATGCATTGCTGTGAGAATTTGCGGTTTGACGTCATTTTGACCCCCAAGTCCTTAACGCATTGAATGCTTTTGAGTTTAACGCCGCGCATTTCGTAATCGAACTTCTTATTCCTTGTTCCAACTTGAAGGACCTGACACTTGTCTACATTAAAGGGCATCTCCCATCTATCTTGGGTAGGCGGTGGCCGAACTGGTAGCGTACTGGGCCCACATTCACCGCGTGATGGACGACGCGGGTTCGAATCCCCACGCTACCACTCGGATTTTTCAGTCACCGCCGAGTGGCTTAAAACTACCCACCCCGGGGGGCAGCATGAGCCAATGCAAGATGGCGCCACTATAAACACTCGCCTGCGCCAGAACGGGCTGGGCCGACCATCAGGCCCCACCTGGAAGAAGCCTTGGACCGACCATCAGGCCCCACCGGGAAGATGCCTACCAAGCTGAAATTTTGTGCAAATCCTCTTGGAGGCTGTGGGTTATTTATTAGCTAGCTATGTACACGAGTAACTATACAGCTGGCAACACACACACGCGCTGCGCGAGACGCTGAGTTCAGTCCACCACCCCCTCTCTCGGCGGCCACACACACACAACAAGAACTAAGGATTTGGCTGTTATTCCTACATTGTGTGCTTTCTGTGTGACTTAGCAATATACCAAGAAAACCTACGACCTTCTTTCATTCGCCTATGAGCCTGCGAGTGACGAGAAGACGAGACACATGGCGCAGTGAGTACAGCCAGCCGACATAGAGGGAGACAAGCCACCACGCTGCCAGCCAGCCAGGCCGCTACACCGGTGGATTCCCGCGTTTACGCCTTTATAGTGAGTACAGTGACTCTCCAGTGCCTACAGTGACAGTGACGTGTGGATGAGTGCTAGTTTTAAGGCTCTCAAGCGCTTAAAACACGGCTGACCATCGTATCATCTACGCATCAAGGAGGAGAGAGCGTCACACCCTCCCTCCATCACTGCCAGCGGCACACTGCCTCACGAGAGCAACGGAGCTGCTACAGTCGGCCATCTTGGGCTGCTCTTCTTCCCCTTGTGGCTACCACGGCTCACAGCTGACTCACCACGCGACGACACCACGCCCAGGCACACATGTTAACACACATTCCAAGCACACACACGTCTAGATAGGAGGCCGAGGAGTTGATCCCCTTCTTATATAGAGTGCTGTTGTTCAGTGTACCTGCCAGGGCCGACTACGAGGTCCAAGTCAGGACTACTTGCAGCCATGGGTGAACCAACGGAATTGTCACAGCTTCTCAAGTACTTCGAGGAAACTCGACGGGCCGAGGACGCACAAAGGCGACAGGAAGACAAGGAAAGACGTCTTGAGGAGGAACAGCGACGCCAGGAGGAGGAACAGCGACGCCAGGACGAGACAAGAAGGAGGGATGACGAGTAGGGGTGGGCAGGTACCGGTACCAGTACCGGTACTAACGGTACCAGCTAAACGGTACGATACTGGTACCAGATTGCTCGGTACCGGTACCAGTTGCTCGGATTTATTTATTGTATTTATTGATAATTCTTCATGTCCGATTTTTTTTTAGGTTGCTAAAAAATATTGTTATTGTTATTAGACTATGATCGAGTACATCCATAATAACTTTACATTCTATTTTTTTTTCGAAAAAATAAATATTCACTTCATTCAGAGAGAGAGATCGAGAGATCACCACTTAGTAAGTGGATATCTCGGTGATATGGGTAGTGGGTACTCGATCATAGTCTAATAACAATAATAATATATATTAGCGTTTTCTAAAGACTAGTGGGACTCACTAACTTTTAACCCAAGACTTCGTTTTCTTTTTACTTGCCACTGTTAAATTCGTATGACTCGTTAACTTTCAGAGAGAGAGAGAGAGAGAGAGAGAGAGAGAGAGAGAGAGAGAGAGAGAGAGAGAGAGAGAGAGAGAGAGAGAGAGAGAGAGATCATATTTATCCAATAAAGCATTAACGAAAAAAGAGTTTGAATCCCTTGGCGAGAGTTTTTGGCTATAAAGAATTGCACGATGGATTATATAAGATGATTAAATATTGGAGGTGAGTAGGAGAGAGAGAGAGAGAGAGAGAGAGAGAGAGAGAGAGAGAGAGAGAGAGAGAGAGAGAGAGAGAGAGAGAGAGAGAGAGAGAGATCATATTTATCCAATAAAGCATTAACGAAAAAAGTTTGAATCCCTTGGCGAGAGTTTCTGGCTATAAAGAATTGCATGATGAATTATATAAGATGATTAAATATTGGAGGTGTAGCAGGCGAGAGAGAGAGAGAGAGAGAGAGAGAGAGAGAGAGAGAGAGAGAGAGAGAGAGAGAGAGAGAGATCACCACTTAGTGAGTGGATATCTCGGTGATATGGGTAGTGGGTACTCGATCATAGTCTAATAACAATAACAATATTTATTAGCAACCTAAAAAAGAAAAAGAATCGGACATGAAAAACTATCCAGTAACTTCAATAAATAAATAAAATAATGGAAACGCGAGCTGTGATGGAAACGGCAGGACAAAATGGTGGGAACTTGGGGAGACGGTCAGCGGGGCAGTGACTCAGCGTCTACACACAGGGCTCATACCACATGGAGGCGGGCGAGCACCGAGCGTCACTAGGATCCTAACGGTACCGGTACTAGCCGCAATGCGCAGTGCCGAGTGATCATTAAGCTTCCCGGAACCCAAGTGATCATGATGCTTCGCGGTACCAGTACCGATACCAGTTACCGGTACCAGGTACCGGTACCAGGTACCGATAACTGGTATCGGTACTGGTACCGCGAAGCATCATGATCACTTGGGTTCCGGGAAGCTTAATGATCACTCGCCGGTACCTGGTATCGATAACTGGTATCGGTACTGGTACCGCGAAACATCATGATCACTTGGATTCCGGGAAGCTTAATGATCACTCGGCACTGCGCATTGCCGCTAGTACCGGTATCGTTAGGATCTTAGTGACGCTCGGCGCTCGCCCGCCCGCCTCTATGTGGTATCACGCGGTATGGGCCCTGTGTGTAGACGCTGAGTCACTGCCCCGCTGACCGTCTCCCCAAGTTCCCACCATTTTGTCCTGCTTTCCGTTTCCATCACAGCTCCCGTTTCCATTATTTTATTTATTTATTGGAGTTACTGGATAATTCTTCATGTCCGATTCTTTTTCTTTTTTAGGTTACTAATAAATATTTTTGTTATTAGACTATGATCGAGTACATCCATAATAACTATACATGCTATTTTTTTTTCGAAAAAATAAATATTCACTTCATTCAGAGAGAGAGAGAGAGAGAGAGAGAGAGAGAGAGAGAGAGAGAGAGAGAGAGAGAGAGAGATTTACATAGAAAATTAGACCACACAGACCCCATGGTACAGACTAGGACCGGTGGTCTGTCCTTAAACCTAAGTGATTTTACATTAATCAGAAGGCTCCTAAACGTTGCATTTCTACTCTAGTTGATATTAAGTTGAAGGAAGAGAGAGAGAGTTTTCTTTACAGGAAATTTGTTTGGGAATTTCATCAGAGGTCATTAAGAAAAAAAAACTCCTTTGGGTACCGGTACCGGTACCGGTACTATCGGTACTTGAGTTTTCGGTACCGGTACTACCGGTACTCAAATTAACGGTACTTGCCCATCCCTAATGACGAGTTTAAGGCACTACTGGCAGCACTTACTGGCCAGCAGACACTTGCACCACGCCACACCCCCGATAACGATTCCGCTCGCAACTCACAGTCACCTAAAGCCGTGGCTAAACTTCCTCCACCGCTACAGCAAGATGTCACCTTCCAAAACTTCGGCGATTGGAAGAGCAAGTGGACAGACTATGCAACAATGATAGATATCTCCACCCTTCCCCTGTCCAAACAACACGCTCAACTAAGGATGTGTTTATCCCCCGAGATGCTTCACACACTTCGCACCAGACTCAAGACCCCCGACAACACTACCTCTTCGGTCGAAGACGTTCTCAACACCCTGAAGGGATTCGTTAGGGAACAGACAAACGAGGCCCTGCGACGTAAGGATTTGTTCAGCTGCAGGCAAGAGGTCGGGGAGAAATTCAACGAGTTCTACGTCCGTGTTAGACTTCTCGTCGAGGCAGTGGATGTGTGTAAGGCAGGGGACAACGCCTGTTACGAGATACAGCTCAAACAGGTCATCATGATGGGCGTCCGGGATGAACAACTCATCCAACAACTCATCCCCAAAATCCCTACTTCCACTCTGGAGGAGGTAGTGCAACAGTGTTATGCTTTTGAGGCGGCTCGCACAACAGCTTCAGTCATCACTGCACCTGGAAAGCAAGTTTTTGCGACGTCGCAATACAAAGCTCACAAGAAGGCGAATCAGAAGCCTCCACCACTTCCCACGCTCAAGGAGACATGCAACTGCTGCACAAGGAACCACGAGAAAGACAAGTGTCCAGCCAGCGATGCCAAGTGTCACAACTGTGGTAACCGCGGTCACTGGGCCCGTACTCCACGCTGTCCAGCCACGAAGGCTACCTGTCGCGGATGTCAGCGTGTGGGCCATTACGACCAGTACTGCAGGTCGTCCAAGGGCCAAGGGAGCGATGCAGAGACCAAAGGGCGTGCACAAGAGTCTTCACGTCAGCCACGAAAGGACTCTAAGGGCAACGGAGCTCGGCTCGTCCGTCTCACTTCACGCACCTCGCCAGCATCTTCCCCACCCGTCATCGTCACCGTCGTACACAGCAGCGGATCGAGTTCTCTTTCCATGCTGCCAGACACGGGAGCAGACGTGACCATCATCGGCCCAGGGCACCTCGCACGGCTCGGTAATGGTAGTTCTTTCCTCTTTCCTACATAAATTCCATGCAGTTTTTCCATGCTGCATGGTTCTTTTTCCTTTCCTGCCAGCTTTGGCTGGAGGGATGGGGGGGTGGGGAGAAGCCTTCGCCTTTGCTGTCCTTCATCTTCCACCTTTGATTAGATAGTTAGTGTAGCTTGTCACAAACAACCTCGTAAGGACCAGCAGGTCTGCTGTTGTTTGTTCTTACTTTGTGTTCCTTTGTGTTCCTTTGACTGTCTACCAGCGATCTCCAGCCACCACCCACCGACCCGAGATACACGGCAGACGGCTCACCCATGACGCCTGCCCTTGGATCGCTGCAGGTGCAGTTATCCCTCAAGGATGTCACGACAGAGGCGTGGATCGACGTACACAATGACGTTCCCGTTCCCTTGCTGTCGTTCCAAGCCTGCAAGGAGCTACGACTGATCCCTAACCGCTTCCCGCAACCCATCGCGGAGGTCACTCATGCGAGCGTGCGTGTCGAGGCGCGGAGCGGCGAAGCCCCCGCTGTCCCGTTCTCTGCACCCCCACCCACCGCACCCTCGACTCACCCTCCGCTACCCAGCCCTTCCGTCCCGACACCAGCCCTTCCTTTCAACGCCGCTACTACTCCGGCACAGGCCAGGGCGTTTTTTCTCAAGGAGTACAAGGACGTGCTCATGTCTCGGGCGGACCTCAACACTTCACCTCTGAAACCCATGACGGGCACACCGATGAGGATCTATCTACGTGAGGGTGCACAACCATTCGCGATCCACACGCCTCGCCAGATCCCGTTGGCTTTCCAGGAGGAGGTGAAGAAGGAGCTGCAGACCATGGTGACACAGGGCATCATTGCACCTGCCGACGATACTCCAGCCCCCTGGTGTCACCCACTGGTTGCAGTTGCCAAGCCCAACGGCGGCGTGAGGATCACCACTGACCTATCGAAGCTCAACGGCCAGGTGTCACGACCTGCTCACCCCTCACCAACACCTTTCGCAGCCATCAGGAGCGTAGACCCGAAGGCAAGATACTTCACCACCATCGATGCGCTGTGCGGCTACTGGCAACTCGAGCTAGCAGAGGAAGACCAGCACCTCACTACCTTCATCACACCTTACGGCCGCTACAAATATTTACGTGGCCCGATGGGATTCGCAGCGACGGGTGACGCTTTTTGTCGTCGCGGAGACGAGGCACTGCAAGGCATCTCCCGCTGCGTCAAGGTAGTCGACGACGTTCTTCTCCATGATGAAGACTTCCTCGAGCATCTACGACGAGTCAACATGGTCCTGGCCAGATGCAGAGCGTACGGCATCACACTTAACGCTGACAAGTTTGCTCTCGCCGTCCCTGCAGTGAAGTTCTGCGGATTCATTCTATCTGCTGACGGGATAGCGGCAGACCCAGAGAAAGTCGCCGCCATAGCAGACTTCCCCACGCCAGCCAACATTACGGACCTGAGGTCGTTCATGGGCCTAGTCAACCAGCTCACGGAGTTCTCACCCGACATCGCTGCTAGCGCCCAACCCCTCAGGCCCCTCATGAGCCCACGGCGTGCGTTCGTGTGGACTGCTGACCACAAGGCAGCCTTCTCCAAGGTGAAGGAAGCTCTCTCGCGTCCACCGCTGCTCGCCATGTTCGACCCGCACCTGCCCACGATTCTGCAGACCGACGCATCTCGTCTCTCCGGAATCGGCTACGCACTTCTTCAAGACCACGGCAGCAACAACCTTCGCATGGTCCAGTGTGGCTCCCGCTTCTTGTCAGACGCAGAGACGCGATACGCCACCATCGAGTTGGAGATGCTAGCTACAACCTGGGCGATGCACAAGTGCAAGTACTACCTCATAGGCTTGCACCACTACGAACATGTGACGGACCACCGCCCGCTCATCCCTATCCTGAACCACTACACCCTCGACGCTGTAGAGAACCCTCGTCTGCAGCGCCTGAAGGAGAAGCTGTCGCCATACGTCTTCACCACCAAGTGGCGTGCAGGCAAGATGCTCTGCATCCCTGACGCGCTGTCCCGCCACCCAGTGAAGCATCCAGAGACTGGCGACGACATGCTTCACGACATCTCCGTCCGGGACGCCGTTACTCTGAGGGCAGTGCGTACCCTTACCTCGCCCGAGGACCAGAAGCCGACGGGAGACGTACGGTTGGAGGAGCTCCAGCAAGCAGCACGCAACGACGAGACGTATGCAAGACTGTTGGAGTGTGTACGCCACGGCTTCCCATCCCACCGATACGACCTACACAACTCGCTCCTGCCATTCTGGAAGATTCGCGATGAGCTTTACTGCGACGGTGACCTCCTACTCTACGGTCCGCGCGTCATAGTACCAGCAGCGCTACGCAAGTCAGTTCTACAGCGTTTGCACGACAGCCACCGCGGAGCCGAGGCTACAAAGCGCCGTGCAGGGCAAACAGTCTTCTGGCCGGGCATAAACGCCGACATTACCAACGTCGTTAGCGCTTGCGAAGCCTGCCAGACACTTCTACCCAGTCAACAGCAGGAGGAGTACAAGAACGACGACCATCCCACACGACCTTTCGAGTCTGTGTCAGCGGACCACTTCTCCGTGGCAGGGAAAGCATTCCTTGTCATCGCGGACCGCCTGTCTGGGTGGCCAGTCGTCTTCCCGTGAGGCAGGGACACTACCGCTGCCGCCACCATACGCCAGTTCAGGAGCTACTTCCGCGACTTAGGCGTCCCCGTGCGACTGAGAACCGACGGCGGACCCTAGTTCACAAGCAGCGCTTTCAAGCAGTTCCTGACTCGCTGGGGTGTTCGACATACAGTGACTTCCCCCCACTACCCGCAGTCTAACGGCCATGCTGAAGCGGCCGGGAAGTCCGTGAAACACCTAATCATGAAGGTCGCTCCCACGGGCAACATAGACTGCAAGGACTTTGACAGGGGCCTTCTGGAAGTCCGCAACACTCCCAACCGCAGTGGTCGCTCGCCTGCTCAAGTCCTGTACGATCACCCTCTCCGCACCTGTGTTCCAGCCCACCACGCTTCCTTCCGGGCAGAGTGGCAGGCCGAAGCGGAGGAGTGCGATCGCCGTGCAGCACAACAGACAAAGCAGGCAATACAGCGCTACAACCAGCACGCGCGTCAACCGCCCCCCCTACTCGTCAATCAGCGCGTCCGCGTTCAGGACCCTGTGTCTGGCCTCTGGGACAAGGTCGGCATTGTGATGGCGCGCGGACGATCGCGGCAGTTTCAAGTTCGCCTCCCGAGTGGACGCCTTCTTTGGAGAAACCGCCGCCACCTGCGCCCCGCAGCAGTCCCTGACGAGGACCCTGTGTGCCCGGAACCTCCTGACAACAGGCCCCGGGACCCACCAGCTCTCCGGCGATCACCCCGTCTACGTGGCCAGACTGATGAGACATCACGCTGAAGATTCCACTATCAGCTTGAAGGGGGAGGGGAGGTGTGGGTTATTTATTAGCTAGCTATGTACACGAGTAACTATACCGCTGGCAACACACACACGCGCTGCGCGAGACGCTGAGTTCAGTCCACCACCCCCTCTCTCACACACAACAAGAACTAGGGATTTGGCTGTTATTCCTACATTGTGTGCTTTCTGTGTGACTTAGCAATATACCAAGAAAACCTACGACCTTCTTTCATTCGCCTATGAGCCTGCGAGTGACGAGAAGACGAGACACAGAGGCTTTGCCTGTCTTCGTCAGTGTGAACCGAGTTTCCAATCTTTGTGTCGTCTGCAAATTTACTAATGCGATTATTGAGTCCGACATCCACATCGTTGATGTAAATAATGAAGAGCACTGGGCCAAGAACCGAGCCCTGAGAGACGCTACTAGTGACCGGCGCCCACTCTGAGTTAAATCCGTCAATCACCACTCTTTGTTGTCTGTTGCTCAACCAATTCGCGATCCATTGGTGTACTTGACCGTCAATACCTATTTGCTTTAATTTGTAAAGTAATTTATGATGTGGGACTTTATCAAACGCTTTCTGGAAATCAAGATAGACTACGTCCAGTAATTTGGTTACGTCATAAACCGTGAAGAGGTCGTTATAAAAGGTTAATAGGTTTGATAGGCAGGATCTTTTGTTACGGAAGCTATGTTGTGAGTCCCCAATTAATGAGTGGCTTTCAAGGTAACTCACAATTTTGTCTCTAATTAAGCTCTGAAGTAGCTTACCTACAACCAAAGTTAGACTAATGGGCCTGTAATTACCTGGTACTTTTTTGTCTCTTTTCTTAAAGATCGGTGTCACGTTAGCCTTTTTCCAATCTGATGAGACGATGCCTTTTCGGATGGACATATTGAATACGGTTGTGAGGGAGGAGACTATTTCGCTCTTTATTTCTTTGAGCAGAGTAGAATATACTTTGTCAAGTCCAGGACTTTTATTTGTTTTAAGTGATTGGAGGGCTTTAAGGACTTCATCGGTTGTTATTTCAAAGTTAGGCAATGCACGCTCGGGATTTACATTAGTACTGGTGTTGGTGGTAGTGGTGGGAGGACTGTTAGTATTAGTAATGGTAGGTAGGGAGACACCTACCGAACGGGCGTGAGCTACTCCCGGTGAGGATATATGGGAAGCGAGGAGGGTGCTGAAGCCCTTCAAAGATCCTTCCCATGTCCTCACTAACCATTTCCCTTTTGTCTCATCAACACCAGAGAGCAGTTCAGCATGCTCTATAAAGACCGTTCCTCTCTCTTTCTACACCACACTACATTCACACAACACACACCTTTTCCCAAAATAAAAAATAAAAAATGTCGAAAAACAACACTGCCTCGGAGTCCCCGCCTGGGGGGGGGGGCATAAATTCCCCCAGGGAGGACTCCCCTTCTGGCTGCCGACTTGAGAGGTGTCCTGATAACTCCTCGAACCTCCTCCTTATCAATTTCTGCAACATTCGTGGTCTTCGTTCTAATCTTCATTCTGTGGAACACCATCTCTCCTCCTCTAAACCTCATCTTCTCTTCCTCACCGAAACACAGGTTTCTGAGTCTACTAACAGCAACCTCTACTCTGTTCCCTCCTACTATCTCTATCCTAAATTTCAATCCAAAGCTGGATGTTGCGCCTACGTGCGCAACGACATCACTTGCTCTCGTGCCCACGACCTTGACTCTTCTGAATTTTCCACCATCTGGCTAAGACTTCATTGGCATTCTATTACTAAATACATCTGTGCTGTCTCACTCTCCCTTCGCTGAAATCTCCATCTTGGGAGATTTCAATGTTCACCACCAACTTTAGCTTTCATCCTCTTTCACTGACCAGCCTGGTGAACAAGCCTACAACTTTGCTATCCTCAACGACCTAGAGCAGTTGGTTCAGCACCCAACACGTATTCCCGACCGTCTTGGAGACTGGCCCAACATTCTAGACCTCTTCCTTACCTCTAATCCTTCTGCTTACTCTGTCAAACTGTTCTCTCCATTGTGCTCCTCCGATCATAACCGTATTTCTGTTTCCTGTCCTATCGCTCCTGTACATCTTCTGGACCTACCGAAGAGGCGATGCTTCTGGCCAGCATTTTCCTTCAGCTCGGTGGGACGACCTGAGGATGTACTTTTCCGATTTCCCGTGGAATGATTACTGCTTCCAGGAGAGAGACCCTTCTGTGTGTGCCCAGCGCATCTCAGAGGTGATTGTCTCTGGAATGGAGGCATACATTCCACGTTCTTTCTCTACTCCTCATGCTAAAAAGCCTTGGCTTAATCATGCTTGTTCTCGTGCTATTAAAGATAGAGAGGCAGCTCGCAAAAGGTTCCAGAGCCTTCGAGCTCCCGCTAACTATGACCTTTACATTTCAGCCCGGAATCGTGCCAAATCTATTCTCCGACTTACCAAAATTTATTTTATCAATAGAAAATGTCAACACCTTGCTTCTTCTAATTCTTCCCGTGACTTCTGGCATCTAGCCAAAAATATCTCCTCCAATTTCACTTCTTCCGCTTTCCCTCCTCTCCTTAACCCTGACGGCAGCACTGCCGTCTCATCTGTCTCTAAGGCTGAACTCTTCGCTCAAACTTTCTGTAAGAATCCACCTTGGACGATTTTGGGCATATTCCTCCTACTCATCCCCCCTCTGACTCCTTTATGCCTGTTATTAAGATTCTTCCAAATTATGTTTTCTATGCCCTCTCTGGCCTCAACTTGTAGCAGTCACCGCTCAACTGCGTGCTCCTTCCCCTCAGTGACAATTAAGAAAATGGGCCCTGCAGAGCGGACTCAACATATATGTCCATCGTCATTGTCTGCCAGTCTGTCTTGTCGCGTCTTTATTGTTTAACTTTTCTTGTACTCGTTTACCTTTGACTGTCCGTCTATGTCCTTTGTTGTCGACCGATTGGCACTTAGAACACTCGCTACCACCAACAATTGGTGACCCTGCAGTGTTCTTATGGTTCAAGGTGGCTTATAGCCAATGCCGTACCAAGGGCACTCTCTCCCAGAGTAGAGGACCTGGGCAGGGTAACTTGTCCATTCGTCCGCCCTCTCCTGGGACAAAAATCCTCACCTCCGCTCGGGGCTCGTGAGGCTGAGCACTCAGGTCGGGAGAAGCATTACGCCGTAGGCGTAGTTGCCACCTTCAGGTTTCTCCCCCGCCCTCCCCCAGGCACCCTCTGTGCCTTCCTCCAGACGCCTTCTGCGTCTCCCCGAGGCACCCTCTGTGCCCTCCTCCAGACACCTTCTGCGTCTCCTCCAGGCACACTCTGTGCCCTCCTCCAGACGCCTTCTGCGTCTCCTCCAGGCACCCTATGTGCGCCTATTCCAGGCACCCTCTGAGCGCCTCTTCCAGGCACCCTCTGTGCGCCTCCTCCAGGCACCCTCTGTCCGCCTCCTCCAGGCACCTTTAGCGCCTCCTCTAGGCATCTTTTGTGCCCCATGGTGCTCCTCCCGACCCTCACCCACCCAACCACCCCCACCCCTCCTCCTCCCTGCTTTTCCGCTGGTCCGGCGACTGAGACACGCACACCGTGTGTCACACTACACAGACTCAGTGAACACTCAAACACAGTGCGACACATTACTGAGACACAGTGCCACACACTCAGTGTACACGCCACACACAGACTCGGTGTACACGCCATACAGACTCAGTGTATACGCCGCCACACACCACACAGACTCAGAGAGACACGCAAACACAGTGTGACACCCCACTGGGATTACTAGCTGCCCCCTGGATTAACCACCGCCTTCCGGATCTACCACCGCCCTCTTGGATTACCTTACTCTCCTGTGGATCCTCATATATAGTGCAGTGTGTCCAGCAACAGTTCAGTGCAGCACGTCCCCTGCAACAGTTAGTGTCAATGTTACATACTAAGCGTACAGTGTTGTGTTACAGTGCCTTTTTGAATACTGGTTCACTCCCCGAGCCACAGAGGCCCCTGACACGTGCCAGCACCTATAGTACAAGCAGTTCGTTTTACTTTCACGGACTGCCGTGGCACCTGGCACATGCTAGCGCCCCTCACTTCTCAACCGGCTGTGGCTCCTGGCACGCTGGCATCTAGCGCCTTACCACGCAGTCGTTCGACGCCCTTACGGACCGCCGAGGCCCCTGACACGCTGACAGCTGGCGCCTTTAATACACGCAGTCGTTATACTCCCACCGACTGCCGAGGCCCCTGACACGCTGTCAGCTAGCGCCTTCACACGCAGTTCCCTCGACGCACTCTCTGACTGCCTTGGCCCCTGGCGCGTATACGCCAGTGCCTGTTGCCCATCTCCACGCCGCTCGACTTCACCATACCTGACGACGACATGCAACTCTTCCTCTACTACGGCGGTGTCCTTCAGAGCACCACTCTTCTGCTCAGGACCCGTCTACGTGGTTCGCGATTCGGGAGTGTGGATTCAAGCCTTCCAGGATCTCTTAAATAGCCAACCACTCAACTCACCGCAGCTCAACTCACGCAGCCCACCTCACGCAGCCCAACTCACGCAGCCCAACTCACGCAGCCCAACTCCACGCAGCTCGACTCCTCGCTGCTCAACTCCTCGCTGCTCAACCCCTCGCTGCTCAACCCCTCGCTGCTCAACACTTCATCTCGACTTACCGTAGCTGTCCTCACTGCGCTACTCATCTCAGCTCGACTCACCGTAGCTGTCCCCTACGCGCTACTCACTTCAGCTCGACTTACCGTAGCTGTTGTCACCGCATTACTCACTCCAGCTCGACTCACCGTAGCTGTTGTCACCGCATTACTCACTCCAGCTCGACTCACTGTAGCTGTTGTCACCGCATTACTCACTCCAGCTCGACTTACCGTAGCTGTTGTCACCGCATTACTCACCCCAGCTCGACTCACCGTAGCTGAACACTACTCAACGCAATGCATCTCAGTGCAGCTTACCGCGCACCTCAACGCAACTCTACTCAGCGCAACTTACCGCGCACCTCAACGCAACTCTACTCACCGCAACTCACCACGCAACACTACACACCGCAACGCATCAAAGTTTGCCACAGCGCCCCCGCACCAGGGAAGATTTCGTTCCTCCTTCCTCGTCACTGGGGGGGGAGTAATCTGTAGCAGTCACCGCTCAACTGCGTGCTCCTTCCCCTCAGTGATAATTAAGAAAATGGGCGCTGCAGAGCGGACTCAACATATATGTCCATCGTCACTATGTGTCTGCCAGTTTGTCTTGTCGCGTCTTCATTGTTTAACTTTTCTTGTACTCGTTTACCTTTGACTGTCCGTCTATGTCTTTTTGTTGTCCACCGATTAGCACTTAGAACACTCGCTACCACCAACAAACTCTCAGAAGGCTTATGGACCTGATGGAGTGCCTCCTATTGTCCTTAAAAACTGTGCTTCCGTGCTGATACCATGCCTGGTCAAACTCTTTCGTATCTGCCTATCAACATCTACCTTTCCTTCCTGCTGGAAGTATGCCTTTGTACAGCCTATGCCTAAGAAGGGTGACCGTTCCAATCCCTCAAACTACCGCCCTATAGCTTTACTTTCCTGTCTATCTAAAGCTATTGAATCAATCCTTAACCGGAAGATTCAAAAGCACCTTTCCAATCCTAACCTTCTATCTGATCGCCAATATGGGTTCCGAAAGGGGCGTTCTACTGGCGATCTTCTTGCTCTCTTAACTGACTCTTGGTCATCCTCTCTTAGCCGTTTCGGTGAAACTTTCTCTGTTGCGCTAGACATATCGAAAGCCTTCGATAGAGTCTGGCACAAGTCTTTGCTTTCTAAACTGCCCTCTTTCGGATTATATCCCTCTCTCTGTTCCTTTATCTCCAGTTTCCTTTCCGGCCGTTCTATCTCTGCGGTGGTAGACGGTCACTGTTCTTCCCCTAAACCTATCAACAGTGGTGTTCCACAGGGCTCTGTCCTATCACCCACTCTCTTCCTGTTATTCATCAATGATCTTCTTTCCATAACAAACTGTCCTGTCCACTCATACTCCGACGACTCCACTCTGCATTATTCATCTTTCTATAGAAGACACTCTCAACAGGAAGTACACGACTCCAGACTGGAGGCTGCAGAACGCTTAACCTCAGACCTTGCTATCATTTCCGACTGGGGCAGAAAGAACCTTGTGTCCTTCAATGCCACAAAAACTTAATTTCTCCACCTATCAACTCGACACAATCTTCCAAACACCTATCCCCTATTCTTCGACAACACTCAGCTATCACCATCTTCAACACTAAACATCCTCGGTCTATCCTTAACTCAAAATCTTAACTGGAAACTTCACATCTCCTCTCTCGCTAAATCATCTTCCTCGAGGTTGGGCGTTCTGTATCGTCTCCGCCAGTTCTTCTCCCCGCGCAGTTGCTATCCATATACAGGGGCCTTGTCCGCCCTCGTATGGAGTATGCATATCACGTGTGGGGGGGCTCCACTCACACAGCTCTTCTCGACAGAGTGGAGTCTAAGGCTCTTCGTCTCATCAGCTCTCCTCCTCATACTGATAGTCTTCTACCTCTTAAATTCCGTCGCGATGTTGCCTCTCTTTCTATTTTCTATCGATATTTCCACACTGACTGCTCTTCTGAACTTGCTAACTGCATGCCTCCCCCCCTCCCGCGGCCCCGCTTCACACGACTTTCTACTCATGCTCATCCCTATACTGTCCAAACACCTTATGCAAGAGTTAACCAGCATCTTCACTCTTTCATCCCTCACGTTGGTAAATTCTGGAACAATCTTCCTTCATCTGTATTTCCTCCTGCCTACGACTTGAACTCTTTCAAGAGAAGGGTATCAGGACACCTCTCCTCCCAAAATTGACCTCTCTTTCGGCCACCTCTTATGATTCATTTTTTGGAGCAGCGATTAGCGGGCTTTTTTTATATTATTGTTTCCTTTTTTTGTGCCCTTGACCTGCCTCCTTTGTTTAAAAAAAAAAAAAAAAAAAAACCCGAGGAAAAGTAATTGTTTAATAGGTTTGCAACGTGTTGGCTGTCACTCACTAGTGCACCGTCGCTGTTTGTTAAGGGTCCAATTCCACTTCTGATCGCCTTTCTGTTGTTTATGTAACTGAAGAAAGATTTCGGATCATATTTACAGTTGGCCGGGATATTTTCTTCATATCTACGCTTTGCCTGACAAACTAATATTTTTACTCGTCGCCTGGCATCATGGTAAAGTCAAATGTTTTCGGGCGTGCTTTGCTCTTTCTTTAGCCTGTAAAACAATTTTCTCTCCTTGACTGAGTGTTTAATTTCGCTATTAAACCAAGGTAGGCTTTTATTAGTGTTACTTCGCTTCTCACACAAAGGGACGAATGAGGTCTGCCGAGTGAGTAAATGATTTTTAAAGCTTAGCCAGGTGTCCTCTACATTACCCTCATTTGACAGTTGCATTTCTATTAGTTTTCGTCGGATTTCTACGAAGTTAGCTCTTTTGAAATTGGGCACCTTTACTCTATTTTCAGTCACTGATGTTTGAACTCTAATGTCGACGCGGACTAATTTATGATCGCAAGAACCGAGGTGTTCTCCTACCGTGACATTACTGACTAGGTTATCTTGGGTCGTTATAACAAGGTCTAGTATGTTATTTTGAAGAGTTGGTTCAGAAACCATTTGGCTTAGATAATTTTCTTCTAAAAATTCGATCATTCTATGTGACTCGCCTTCTGTACCTGACAGCGTCGCCCACTCGATATGGGGGAGGTTAAAGTCTTCAAGTATCAGTGAGTCGCTGTTATTAAGTGACTGCCTTAAAACGCTGTACATTTCAAGATCGGCATCGAGTGATTGCCTCGGAGGCCTGTAGGTGACAGATATATTTAAATTGACCTTTGCAATGTTTACTCGCACGCACAAATGTTCAACGTTACTGTCTCCTGGTGTTCTGTCAGTGGGTTGCAAATAGCTTTTGACAAAAAGGGCGACACCACCCCCTCTACGGTTTACACGATCTTTGTTGAAGAGTCTTTAGCCATCTATGTTGTATTCTGTACTTAAATCAATGTTTGTGGTGTCGATAAATGTTTCGGTTATAGCAATTACGTCAAAAATTTATGTCAGAGCAAGACATCTCAGTTCACTAAACTTGTTTCTTAGGCTACACGCATTGAAACTAAGGACTCTTAGGTTATCTTGAGGCTTGGTAATAGAGGTGGAGGTACTGGCGGGTTCAAGGTTACGAGTTGGTTGCGAGGAATGGCGTCAATTTACACGGGCGGGGTGGAGGGACGTGACTGAGAGTCGTTTTTTGATAGGGTGTTACGTACTGCGTTGTTGAGGAGCCTTCCGAATCTGGCTGCCCCGATGGGGGACAGGTGTATTCCGTCCCTGTGGAAGAGTTTACTCTGGCCGTAGAAATTGTCCCAGGCGTTGAAGAACTCAACGTCAAGCTCTCCGCAAAGAGTCTGTAAGCGGTTGTTTAGGCTGAAGGCCTTACTGAAGAAGTCGCTCTCATCCCACGTCCGTGGTAGAATTCCTGAAATCAAAATATTAGGGGATTTAGACTTATACTGCTGGATGAGCCTACGGTACTTTTCCAGCAGTTCCTCAGACCGGGTCGTTGTGATGTCGTTTGTACCTGTATGGAGAACAAAGAGTGAGTCATTAGAAGCCTCAGCGGAGACCTCGTCCAGGGTAGCTGTGGGATAACAGTAGTTACGCCTACGGCGGGGGACTCTTCCACAGAATTCAACCACCTGATGGCGACTCATAGAGTCACCGACCAAGAAGGTGCTCTCCTCGTCGTCCTCCTCCTCCAGTATGGCAAATCGGTTGTAGCAATGAGTAGGATAAATGGCTCTAGGGGCGGGTCTGGCTCCTTCCCTCACGGGGGTGAAGCATTCAGCGTCAGGTGCAGCTATACCGTTCCCCTGTGACGTGTCTTCTTCGGAAGGTGGCTGGGCATCGAGAGCAGGTGCGGAGGGTGATGAGGCGTCATTTGCAGCAGGGGCGACGATGTTGGCCTGGATAAACTCCTGGAAGGTTTCAACCGTACGCGTTAGTTCGGTGATCTTCTCCTCGCCAGCCGTCAGCCTTTCGTCCTGTTGAAGGAGTCTCGTTTCCATCTGCTGCGTCAACAGGCAGATCTTGCAGACGGTCTCCCCCCCTCCCGCGGCCCCCCTGCACACAACTTTCTACTCATGCTCATCCCTATAATTTCCAAACCCCTTATGCAAGAGTTAACCAGCATCTTCACTCTTTCATCCCTCACGCTGGTAAACTCTGGAACAATCTTCCTTCATCTGTATTTCCTCCTGCCTACGACTTGAACTCTTTCAAGAGAAGGGTATCAGGACACCTCTCCTCCCGAGATTGACCTCTCTTTCGGCCATCTCTTCTGATTCTTTATTAGGAGCCGCGAGTAGCGGGCTTTTTTATATTATTATTGTTTCCTTTCTCGTGTGCCCTTGAGCCTCCTTTGTCTCCTTTGTTGTAAAAAAAAAAAGTAGTAGTAATCTAGTAGCAATGATAATAATAGTAGTAGTAGAAGTAGTAGTAGTAGTAGCAGTAGCAGTAGTAGTCGTAGTAGTAGTAGTCTACAGTAGTAGTAGTAGTAGTAGTAGTAGTAGTGGTAGTAGTAGTAATAATAGCAGTAGTAATAGTAGTAGTAGTAGTAGTTGCTCACAACGCAACTCTAGTAGATGGAGGCCGCATCTAATAAAAAAAAGTAGTAGTAGTAGTTGAAAATACATACAAGGAACCTGCCAGACTGTTCATCAGCAGTCATAATGACCAACGACTTGTAGACCCGGTGGCCATACAATCCTCAGAGGGCACCACCCAGGGGGACCCAGTGGCCATGGCAATGTTTGCCCTGGGAATGATGAAGCTGCAGGACATCATCCGCCATGAAAACACCAATGTCAAACAGGTGGCGTATGCGGATGACCTAACCGGGGTAGGAAAGTCTGCAGACCTCAGGAAATGGTGGGACCTCGTCAATGAACACGGCCCTAAAATAGGGTACCGTCCCAACGCCACGAAGTCTGTGGTGATTGTAAAACCAGAGGCATACGATCGGGCCAAAACAGCATTCCAGGGCAGTAACGTGAAAATGTCAGTGACTGGCGAAAGACAACTCGGGGCAGTCATTGGAACAGCTGAATACAGAACCGAATATGTGAAAACAGCTGTACAGCGCTGGACAGATCCCATGGTCCAGACTAGGTGGTCTATCCTTAAACCTAAGTGAATCTACAGTAATCAGATGGCTCCAAAGCGTTGCTTTTATACTCTAGTTATTATTAAGTTGAAGGAGGTGACGGTCGAGCTTGTTTTTAAAGGAGTCAATCGTGTTACACTGGACCACTGACGGTGGGAGCTTATTCCATTCTCGCACTACAACGTTGGTGGAGAAAAATTTGGTGCAGTCTGAATTTACTTGCCTACATTTGAGTTTTACGCCATTGTTCCTCGTTCGTAAAGTGTCATCGATCATAAACAATGTTGATCTGTCTACATTCGTGAAACCATTAAGTATTTTAAAACATTCGATCAGTTTTCCTCGGAGGCGACGTTTCTCAAGAGAGAACATGTTAAGGGTGGAAAGCCTTTCTTCGTAGGATTTGTTGCGCAAGGAAGGGATCATTTTTGTTGCCCGACGCTGAACACCTTCTAATTTAGCAATGTCCTTTCCATGGCGAGGAGACCAAAACTATACCGCATATTCCAAGTGGGGTCTGACTAAACTATTGTAGAGCGGAAGTATTGCATCTTTATTCTTGAATAAAAAGTTTCTTTTAATGAAGCCCAACATTATCTGCGCTTTATTTGCTGCATCGATGCATTGATGTGAGAATTTGAGGTTTGACGCGATTTTGACCCCCAGGTCCTTAACGCATTGGACGCTTGTGAGTTTAACGCCGCGCATTTCGTATTCGAACTTCTTATTTCTTGTTCCAACTTGAAGGACCTGGCACTTGTCTACGTTAAAGGGCATCTCCCATCTATCCGACCAAGCTGAAATTTTGTGCAAATCCTCTTGGAGGCTTTGCCTGTCTTCGTCAGTGAGAACCGAGTTACCAATCTTTGTGTCGTCTGCAAATTTACTAATGCGATTATTGAGTCCAACATCCACGTCGTTGATGTAAATAATGAAGAGCACTGGGCCAAGAACCGAGCCCTGAGGGACGCCATTAGTGACCGGCGCCCACTCTGAGTTAAATCCGTCAATCACCACTCTTTGTTGACTGTTGATCAACCAATTCGCGATCCATTGGTTTACTTGACCGTCAATACCTATTTGCTTTAATTTATAAAGTAATTTATGATGTGGGACTTTATCAAACGCTTTCTGGAAATCAAGATAGACTACGTCCAATGATTTGGTTACGTCATAAACTGAGAAGAGGTCGTTATAAAAGGTCAATAGGTTTGATAGGCAGGATCTTTTGTTATGGAAGCCACGTTGTGAATCCCCAATTAATGAGTGGCTTTCAAGGTAACTCACAATTTTGTCTCTAATTATGCTCTCGAGTAGCTTACCTACAATTGAAGATAGACTAATGGGTCGGTAGTTACCTGGTATTTTTTTGTCTCCTATCTTAAAAATCGGTGTCACGTTAGCCTTTTTCCAATCCGAAGGGACGATGCCTTGTCGGATGGACATATTGAATACGGTTGTGAGGGAGGAGAGTATTTCGCTCTTTGTTTCTTTAAGCAGTATAGGATATACTTTATCGGGTCCGGGACTTTTATTTGTTTTAAGTGAATGAAGAGCCTTAACGACTTCATTGGTTGTTATTTCAAAATTAGGCAATGCATTCTCGAGATTTACATAAGTACTGGTGTTGGTGGTAGCGGGAGGAAGACTGTTAGTATTAAACACCGAGGATAAGTAACTGTTTAAGAGGTTTGCAATGTGTTGGCTGTCAGTCACTAGTGCACCGTCGCTGTTTGTTAAAGGTCCAATACCACTTTTGATCGCCTTTCTGTTGTTTATGTAACTGAAGAAAGATTTCGGATTATTTTTACAGTTGGCTGCAATATTTTCTTCATATCTACGCTTTGCCTGACATACTAATCTTTTTACTCGTCGCCTGGCATCATTATAAAGGCTAATGTTTTCGGACGTGCTTTGTTCTTTCTTTAACCTGTAAGACAATTTTCTCTCCTTGACTGAGTGTTTAATTTCGCTATTAAACCAAGGTGGGCTTTTATTAGTGTTATTTCGCTTCTCGCACAAGGGGCCGAATGTGTTCTGCTGAGTGAGTAAATGATTTTTAAAGCTTAGCCAGGCTTCCTCTACATTGCCGTCATCTGATAGTTGTATTTCTGTTAGTTTTTGTCGGATTTCTATGAAGTTAGCTCTTTTGAAATTGAGCACCTTTACTTTATTTTCAGTCACTGATGTTTTAGCTCTAATGTCGACGCGCACTAATTTATGATCGCAAGAACCGAGGTGTTCTCCTACCGTGACATTACTGACTAGGTTATCTTGGGTCGTTATAACAAGGTCGAGTATGTTATTTTGTCGAGTTGGTTCAGAAACCACTTGGCTTAGATAATTTTCTTCTAGAAATTCGATCATTCTATGTGACTCGCCTTCTGTACCTGACAGTGTCGCCTACTCGATATGGGGGAGGTTAAAGTTTCCTAACATCAGCGAGTCGTTGTTATTAAGTGACTGCCTTAAAACGCTGTACATTTCAAGGTCGTCATCGAGTGATTGCCCGGGAGGCCTGAAGGTGACAGATATGTTTAAATTGACTTTTGCAATGTTTACTCGCACGCACAAATGCTCAACGTTACTGTCTCTTGGTGTTTTGTCAGTGGGTTGCAAATAGCTTTTGACATAAAGGGCGACGCCACCGCCTCTACGGTTTACACGATCTTTGTTGAAGAGTCTGTAGCCATCTATGTTGTATTCGGAACTTAAATCAATGTTTGTGGTGTCGATAAATATTTCGGTTATAGCAATTATGTCAAAATTTTCCGTTAGAGCAAGACATCTCAGTTCATCAAATTTGTTTCTTAGGCTACGCGCATTGAAACTAAGGATTTTTTAAAGTTATCTAGAGGCTTGGTAACAGAGGTGGTGGTACTTGCGGGATCACGGTTACGGGTTTGTTGCGATGCATGGCGTCCATTTACACGGGCGGGGTGGAGGGACGTGGCTGAGGGTCGTTTTTTGATCGGGTGTCACGTACTGCGCCGTTGAGGAGCCTTCCGAATATGGCTGCCCCGATGGGAGACAGGTGTATTCCGTCCCTGTGGAAGAGCTTACTTTGTCCGTAGAAATTGTCCCATGCGTTGAAAAACTCCACGTCAAGCTCTCTGCAAAGAGTCTGTAAGCGGTTATTTAGGCTGAAGGCATTACTGAAAAAGTTGCTCTCCGCCCAAGTCCGTGGTAGAACTCCTGAAATCAAAATGTTAGGGGATTTAGACTTATACTGCTAGATGAGAGAGAGAGAGAGAGAGAGAGAGAGAGAGAGAGAGAGAGAGAGAGAGAGAGAGAGAGAGAGAGAGACACACACACACACACACACACAGCGGCTCATTTAAACCTCCCAAAAACACCCTAAAACTACCCCAATCAGTGTTGGTGATTTTTTTTAATAAAAAAAAAAAAAAAATCAATGATTTATTTTATTTTATTGATTATAAATATATATATATATATATATATATATATATATATATATATATATATATATATATATATATATATATACATATATATATATATATATATATATATATATATATATATATATATATATATATATATATATATATATATATATATATATATATATATATATATATATATATATATATATATATCCTGCTGAGTGATTTCAAAGTCTCCATGGGTTACTTTAAGTTTAAGTGTTTACGGCTTTTAAGTCTGAGCAGAGTCAAGGATCCAGATATATACTTATTCAATACTTGTTTGTGGATGGTGCAGGATCAGGTTTAGGACAGACAGTTGCCTGAAGTTGTCATTTTCATGACAGCATATTATTACCATACAGAAGAATATCTACGTTTATTATGTTACGGTTTGGTTGCTAACTTTGGTTGTTATTATAATACATTGCCTGCCAAGTTAGTAAAGACTAAAGGAGGCTGATTTTTTACCTAGTAAAAAACATATGGCAAGTTGGCAACATTACCGCAAAAGGATATAATAATGTAGGACTTTTTTTTTAGGATATACCTTGAAAAGAATATATGAATCATTCCATATGAATAGCTTGTTTTACTTTACCATCTTTGGAGCTAATCATTTAACTTGTGGAATACTTTTAGTCACAAAAAAAAAAAAATAATAATAATAATAATAAAAATCATGATTTTTAAATTAAGAAAATCAAAGATTTAATCATTTGATTAAATTAATTTGATTTAATCATTGCCAACCCTGACCCCAATACACAACTCTTGACCTCTGCAGTGTCCACAACCTGACCTCATAAAATTATCACCCAGGACAGCGTGATCTCAAATAACCCTA
>NW_026110646.1:82500-87855 GCF_024679095.1 Eriocheir sinensis
TTTTCTCCTATTCATTCTTCTTCTTCGCTGTTCATTTTTTTTTTCCTCCTCTTTTATCTTCTTTAATTTCCTCCTCCTCCTCCTCCTCCTCCTTCTCCTTCTTCTCCTCCTTCTTCTTCTTCTTCTTCTTCATCTTCTTCGCTCTTCTTCATCTTTTTCTCCTCTTTCTCATTCGTCTTCTTCGCTGTTCATCTTTTTTTCTCCTCCTCCTTTATCTTCTTTTTCTCCTCCTCCTCCTCCTCCTCCTTCTTTGCCCCAAAATTCTTATATTCATCAAGATCACAAAAGGACAAGGAGGAAAAACGGAAGAAAAGGTATGTGCTGTGATTTTCCAAGCTTTCTTTCCCCTCACTACGGCAACAATATTACAAATGTTATTATCGTTATTTTTACTGTTATTGTTATTAAGATTCGTCAAGGGAAAAGAGAAGAAAAACATACATCGCCAACGTTAACAGATCGAGTCCCAATGATAAGAAAGTGAAGACATTCCTCTTAAAAATAGCCGAGGTAAACACTTAACAGAAATTTGTCTCTCTCTCTCTCTTGCAGCCAACTGTAAAAATAATCCGAAATCCTTCTTCAGTTACATAAACAACAGAAAGGCGATCAGAAGTGGAATTGGACCTTTAACAAACAGCGACGGTGCACTAGTGACTGACAGCCAACACGTTGCAAACCTATTAAATAATTACTTTTCCTCGGTGTTTAATAATAACAGTCCTCCCACCACCACCACCAACACCAGTACTAATGTAAATCCCGAGCATGCATTGTCTAACTTTGAAATAAAACCCGATGAAGTCCTTAAAGCCCTCAAATCACTTAAAACAAATAAAAGTCCTGGACCTGATAAAGTATATCCAACTCTGCTGAAAGAAACAAAGAGCGAAATACTCTCCAAACTCACAAACGTATTCAATATGTCCTTGCGACAAGGCATTGTCCCTTCAGATTGGAAAAAGGCTAACGTGACACCGATTTTAAGAAAGGAGACAAAAAGTACCAGGTAATTACAGGCCCATTAGTCTAACTTCGGTTGTAGGTAAGCTACTTGAGGGCATAATTAGAGACAAAATTGTGAGTTACCTTGAAAGCCACTCATTAATTGGGGACTCACAACATGGCTTCCGAAACAAAAGATCCTGCCTATCAAATATATTAACCTTTTATAACGACCTCTTCACTGTTTATGACGTAACCAAATCACTGGACGTAGTCTATCTTGATTTCCAGAAAGCGTTTGATAAAGTCCCGCATCATAAATTACTTTACAAATTAAAGCAAATAGGTATTGACGGTCAGGTAAACCAATGGATCGCGAATTGGTTGAGCAACAGACAACAAAGAGTAGTGATTGACGGATTTAACTCAGAGTGGGCGCCGGTCACTAGTGGCGTCCCTCAGGGCTCGGTTCTTGCCCCAGACTGAGTGCTCTTCATTATTTACATCAACGACGTGGATGTTGGACTCAATAACCGCATTAGTAAATTTGCAGACGACACAAAGATTGGCAACTCGGTTCTCACTGACGAAGACAGGCAAAGCCTCCAAGAGGATTTGCACAAAATTTCAGCTTGGTCGGATAGATGGGAGATGCCCTTTAACGTAGACAAGTGCCAGGTCCTTCAAGTTGGAACGAGGAATAAGAAGTTTGATTACGAAATGCGCGGCGTTAAACTCAAAAGCGTTCAATGCGTCAAGGACTTGGGGTCAAAATCGCGTCAAACCTCAAATTCTCACAGCAATGCATCGATGCAGCAAATAAAGCGAACAGAATGTTGGGCTTCATTAAAAGAAACTTTTATTTAAGAATAAAGATGTAATACTCTGCCTACAACAGTTTAGTCAGACCCCACTTGGAATATGCGGTACAGTTTTGGTCTCCCCACCATGCAAAGGATATTGCTAAATTAGAAGGTGTTCAGCGTCGGGCACCGAAATGATCCCTTCCTTGCGCAACAAATCCTACGAAGAAAGGCTTTCTACCCTTAACATGTTCTCTCTGAGAAACGTCGCCTCCTGAGAAAACTGATCGAATGTTTTAAAATACTTAATGGTTTCACGAATGTAGACAGATCAACATTGTTTATGATCGATGACACTTTGCGCACGAGGAACAATGGCGTAAAACTCAGATGTAGACAAGTAAATTCAGACTGCACCAAATTTTTCTTCACCAACGTTGTAGTGCGAGAATGGAATAAGCTCCCATCATCAGTGGTCCAGTGTAACACGATTGACTCCTTCAAAATAAGCTCGACCGTCACTTCCTTCAACTTAATATCAACTAGAGTAGAAATGCAACGTTTTGGAGTCTTCTAATTAATGTAAAATCACTTAGGTTTAAGGACAGACCACCAAGTCTGGACCATGGGGTCTGTGGTCTGATTTTCTGTAAATCTGTAATCTCTTCGTGAAGGAGTACAAGTGAAAGTAGAAAAGCAATAAGGGAGAATAAAATATATAAGTAAATTATACGAGAGAGAGAGAGAGAGAGAGAGAGAGAGAGAGAGAGAGAGAGAGAGAGAGAGAGAGAGAGAGAGAGAGAGAGAGAGAGAGAGAGAGAGATGAAGGAAGAGACAGGAAATAAATAAATATATAAATAACGAGAGACGGAAAGGAGGAACTGGAAGAGAGAGAGAGAGAGAGAGAGAGAGAGAGAGAGAGAGAGAGAGAGAGAGAGAGAGAGAGAGAGAGAGAGAGAGAGAGAGAGAGAGAGAGAGAGAGAGAGAGAGAGAGAGAGAGAGAGAGAGAGACAGGAAATAAATAAATATATAAATAACGAGAGACGGAAAGGAGGAACTGGAAGAGAGAGAGAGAGAGAGAGAGAGAGAGAGAGAGAGAGAGAGAGAGAGAGAGAGAGAGAGAGAGAGAGAGAGAGAGAGAGAGAGAGAGAGAGAGAGAGAGAGAGAGAGAGAGAGAGAGAGAGAGATGAAGGAAGAGACAGGAAATAAATAAATATATAAATAACGAGAGACGGAAAGGAGGAACTGGAATAGAGAGAGAGAGAGAGAGAGAGAGAGAGAGAGAGAGAGAGAGAGAGAGAGAGAGAGAGAGAGAGAGAGAGAGAGAGAGAGAGAGAGAGAGAGAGAGAGAGAGAGAGAGAGAGAGAGAGAGATGAAGGAAGAGACAGGAAATAAATAAATATATAAATAACGAGAGACGGAAAGGAGGAACTGGAAGAGAGAGAGAGAGAGAGAGAGAGAGAGAGAGAGAGAGAGAGAGAGAGAGAGAGAGAGAGAGAGAGAGAGAGAGAGAGAGAGAGAGAGAGAGAGAGAGAGAGAGAGAGAGAGAGAGAGAGAGAGAGAGAGAGAGAGAGAGAGAGAGAGAGAGAGCTAGAGATATAGATATATATATATATATATATATATATATATATATATATATATATATATATATAGAGAGAGAGAGAGAGAGAGAGAGAGAGAGAGAGAGAGAGAGAGAGAGAGAGAGAGAGAGAGAGAGAGAGAGAGAGAGAGAGAGAGAGAGAGAGAGAGAGAGAGAGAGAGAGAGAGAGAGAGAGAGAGAGAGAGAGAGAGAGAGAGAGAATAACGGACAGCAGTGTTGATGTTAAGAAGGGACACCTCCAAGGTCAGGAGGAGGCGCATCCGGGAAGGGCGTCCGCGTACACAGGAGCGAAGGAGGAGGAGGAGGAGGAGAGAAGAAGAGGAGGAGGAGGAGGAGGAGGAGGAGGAGGAGGAGGAGCAGGAAGGCATGAGAAGGAGGGGGAAGAGAAGATAATAGAAGAAAATGGAGTAGGAAAAGGAGGAGGAGGAGGAGGAGAGAAGAGGTGGAGGAGGAGGAGGAGAAGAAGAACAAAAAAAAGAAGGAAGAGGAAGAGGGAGAAAAGGAAGAGAAGAGAAAGTAGGGAAAAGAAGAGAAAGGAGCAAGAGAGAGAAGGAGGAGGAAGGAGAGGAGAGAGATCAGAAAACTAGAATGAAGAGAGGAAGAAAAGGAGAGAGAACAAGAGGAAGAAGAAGAAAAAGTACAGAGACTTGAGAAGGAGGAGGAGAAGATAGATAGATAGATAACGAGATAAAGATAGAGAGATAAAATTATAATATAAAAGAATGAGAAAAAGATGATATCAAAAGGAAATATGCTGAACATAAAAATGATAATGAGAGAAAAAAAGAATAATAAAAAAGGTAAAGAGAAAATATGATTGGGAATAAAGGTAAAAAAAAAATTAGAAGCAAAAATGATGAGATATAAAATAATGATAAAATACAATAATATATATGCTTCTTGAGAAACTAAACAGACAGACGGATAGACAGATACCCACCCTTCTCCCCCTCCCTCTTCCTTTCCCTCCATCCCTTCCCTTCCATACTCTCCCCTTCCCAACCCTTCCCTTCCCTTCCCTACCCCTCCCTTCCTTCCCTTTCCTTTCCTTACCCTTTTTTTCCGATCCTTTCCCTTCCCATCCATTTTCTTCCCTTCCCATCCCATCCCTTCCCTTCCCTTCCCTATCCTTTCCCTTCCTTCCTTTACCATCCCATCGGTTCCCTTCCCTTCCCTTTCCTTTCCCTTCCTTCCTTTACCATCCCATCCCTTCCCTTCCCTTCCCTTTCCTTTCCCTTCCTTCCTTTACCATCCCATCCCTTCCCTTCCCTTCCCTTTCCTTTCCCTTCCTTCCTTTACCATCCCATCGGTTCCCTTCCCTTCCCAACCCAATAGCCTTGCCTTCCCAACCCTTCCCTTTCCTTCCTACCCTTCCATTCCTTTCCTTTCCTCTCCTTACCCTTTCTTCCGATACTTTCCCTTCCCATCCCTTTCCTTCCCTCCATCCCTTCCCTTCCATACTTTCCCCTTCCCAACCCTTCCCATCTCTTCCGTACCCCTCCCTTCCATTCCTTTCCTTTCCCTTCCCATCCCTTCCATTCCCTTTCCTTTCCCTTCCCATCCCTTCCATTCCCTTTCCTTTCCCTTCCCAACCCTTCCCTTCCCGATCCTTTCCCTTCCCAGCCCTTCCATTCCCTTTCCTTTCCCTTCCCAACCCTTCACTTCCCTACCCCTCCCTTCCATTCCTTTCCTTTCCTTACCCTTTTTTCCTTTCCTGTTATAGTAGGATATCAATGTATTATTATTATTTAATATCACCACGAATTAGGCATGCAATTGTCAATGGAAAAAACCCACGACAGATAGATCACGCCACCTTATAGGAATGTCGTCCGTCAGTGTTTACCGTCTCAGTTTTGTATACTTCGCATTCCGATGGTGCGCGGAGGTCACCTTGACATACGTGACCAATTGTAACAATTATTTTCCAACCTGTAACTCGTCACTCCTTCACGAGAGTCCGACTGACACACAACGACAGTCGCTCTCGCTCCGACGCTTCTT
>NW_026110647.1:0-2500 GCF_024679095.1 Eriocheir sinensis
GTCTGAGGCTTCATGGTGAGGACTGTTTCAGGGATGAGCTGTTTGTAAGGAATTTTTGTAACTTACAGTACACTATGTGTGTCCAATGGTGTTTCTTGCAATCATCATCCTTTCCTTTGAATTGGCCAGAGTGTCCCCATGAAGCTTTGGTGTTGATGAAGACATTCTCTGGGTCAGCCTGTGTACATATTGCGGTAAATACAGGAACGTGTGAGTCCACAGCTATACAAAACACTGAACCCGCGATTATGTGATCACAGGTGTACAGTTAACATGGGCATGGACACTTGTGGACAGAAGTGAAGACAGATTGCAGAACAGCCTGGCAGGACTGGCAACTCATCCCTGACCTTACTTGGACATTTCCTTCAAGCCAATAAACTGGCCCTGAGAGATATATGTCATGCCCCAAGAGCATACTTTTCTATCTCCTCTATTTCCCAACACGTCCTCTGTGTGTATCGAAACACACGATAAATTAATCAAGATCATGGTATTCTCCGGCTGCCTGGGATTGAACCCGCGACCAGCGTGATGGAAGAGCCACTCCTTACCGAGTCGGCCAAAGAGGTACCCCACTGGCTAAGTGGGTTATGGGAGGCTCGTTCATCAGGCATAGTCGCCGCACTACACACACATATATATATATATATATATATATATATATATATATATATATATATATATATATATATATATATATATATATATATATATATATATATATATATATATATATATATATATATATATATATATATATATATATATATATATATATATATATGTATGTATATATATATATATATATATATATATATATATATATATATATATATATATATATATATATATATATATATATATATATATATCGCCTAAATCTTAATGCCGTCTAACAACTGTTTTGCAAAGATAAGCACACGACGTGAGCTAAATCATTTGAAGGTTGTCTTCAGTACTGAAGACAACACATGACATTTGCAGTTGCATTTTTCTAAACAAATGAATGTATAATTGTAATTCAGGTACTACTACGTTATTTTACCGTGTTTTACATCACAACGTTTAGGAGGGAACATTATAACATAAACAATAAATACACGTTATCTTCAAATGTAGGAAACATTCTGAGAGCGGCGACATCACTTCATATCGCTACTGTACATCTGCAACATGTTGTCTTCATTTACAAAAATAAGATGATAATTTAAAAGTGTATAAGATTAGGAGTAAAGAAATTATACATGTGAAGAACATTGAAAGGTAAATAAGAAATAATAAAAAGCATAAAAAAGATACAAAATACAGAAAGATTTGTTCAGTGCCACAACAATTTTACCAAACACTGAGTTGAGTCTGGAAACTTGCTTCACTGCTGGATGGTTTATATTTTATGGGTTTTTTTCTTACAGTAAAGGACGTCGCTCAAGGTCAAAAAGAAAGATAAAACAGACTTTCCTTCCTTCATATGCACAAGAAGTGCTTTCATAAACAAAATTCTCTTATTCGGAGTGTTAGGGAGAGGGTTAGCGGTCTCCCTCATACTTGTGACAGGTGTACAGGGGCCCACAGACATGCTCCCTTCCTCCAGACATGTGGACATGGGGAAATGGTTCTCAGGTCTATGTTTTTAACTGCATCTCTCTCCCAATATAACCCAGCATCACTCTGTACCTCTGTCTTCTTAAATGTGTGTGTCTCCCATTACTACAACCATTTCCCAAGGCCACAGGGAAGACTGACTAGGTTTGTTTCCATTGGTGACTTTTCCATTGAAGGTGCAAAAGCCATGTATCATCACAAAAATACTACGTGAAAAGCCTAGCAAATTCTATAAGAGACTTGTCATCTCCCATTATGACTATTTTCCAAAGCCACACTTACTAGGTTTGTTTCCATGGGTGTTTCTTCAGATGAAGGTGTGCAGAAGCCATGTATCACCACCATCACAAAACACTCCTTCAAAAGCCTGGCCAGTATATCTTTGCCTACCTACAATTTTCCGCTTCACAATATTTCACTTTGTATAATTTCTGCCCCTCCTCCTTGTCCTGCCCTGCCCTTCTCTCTCTCTCAGAAATAAAAGAGTAAAATAAACTGAATTAAAATCAAGATCCTTCTTGTGTCGCTTGTGCTTCCCAACAAACACACACACACACACAAAAATACATATATAAAATAAATCCATAAAGGTGTTTATCTTATTTTTCTTCTTTCAATATAATTTTTTTCTCCTTTTTTATTTGCTATTTTTTTTCTTTTCATGAATTTATTGCTATCTCTATTGTTTACACAGGAAGAAGAAGAAGAAGAAGAAGAAAAAGAAGAGGACACACAGAGAGAGAAGAGGAGGAAGAAGAGGAAGGATTTGTAATATGGCAGACATCAAACCAATGGTGAGTGTTAAATATTTTGTTTTCCTTCTTTCCTTCCCTCCTTCCTTCCTTCCTTCCCTCCTTCCTTCCTTGCTTCCTCCTTCCTTCCTTGCTGGTTAAGT
>NW_026110647.1:10000-27500 GCF_024679095.1 Eriocheir sinensis
AGATAGATAGATAGATAGATAGAGATAATCTGACACAGTGAATCATCTTATTTTATTTCCTCCTTGAGAGAGAGAGAGAGAGAGAGAGAGAGAGAGAGAGAGAGAGAGAGAGAGAGAGAGAGAGAGAGAGATATAATATATATATATATATATATATATATATATATATATATATATATATATATATATATATATATATATATATATATATATATATATATATATATATATACATATATATATATATATATATATATATATATATATATATATATATATATATATATATATATATATATATATATATATATATATATATATATATATATATATATATATATATATATATATATATATATATATATATATATATATATATATATATATATATATATATATATATATATATATATATATATATATATATATATATATATATATATATATATATATATATATATATATATATATATATATATATATATATATATATATATATATATATATATATATATATATATATATATATATATATATATATATATATATATATATATATATATCGCCTAAATCTGAATGCCGTCTAACAACTGTTTTGCAAAGATAAGCACACGATGTGAGCTAAATAATTTGAAGGTTGTCTTCAGTACTGAAGACAACACATGACATTTGCAGTTGCATTTTTCTAAACAAATGAATGTATAATTGTAATTCAGGTACTACTACGTTATTTTACCGTGTTTTACATCACAACGTTTAGGAGGGAACATTATAACATAAACAATAAATACACGTTATCTTCAAATGTAGGAAACATTCTGAGAGCGGCGACATCACTTCATATCGCTACTGTACATCTGCAACATGTTGTCTTCATTTACAAAAATAAGATGATAATTTAAAAGTGTATAAGATTAGGAGTAAAGAAATTATACATGTGAAGAACATTGAAAGGTAAATAAGAAATAATAAAAAGCATAAAAAGATACAGAATGAAGATTAAGATTTGTTCAATGCCGCAACAATTTTAACAAACACTGAGTTGAGTCTGAAAACTTGCTTCACTGCTGGATGGTTTATTTTTTATGTTTTTGTATATTTTTTTCTTACAGTAAAGGACATCGCTCAAGGTCAAAAAGAAAGAAAAAACAGACTTTTCTTCCTTTATATGTACAAGAAGTGCTTTCATAAACAAAATTCTCATATTCAGAGGATTAGGGAGAGGGTTAGTGCTCTCCCTGATACTTGTGACAGGTATACAGGGGCCCACAGACATGCTCCCTTCCTCCAGACATGTGGACACAGGGAAATGGTTCTCAGGTCTATGTTTTTAACTGTATCGGGCTCCCAATACAACCCAGCATCACTCTGTACCTCTGTCTTCTTAAATGTGTGTGTCTCCCATTACTACAACCATTTCCCAAGGCCACAGGGAAGACTGACTAGGTTTGTTTCCATTGGTGACTTTTCCATTGAAGGTGCAAAAGCCATGTATCATCACAAAAATACTACGTGAAAAGCCTAGCAAATTCTATAAGAGACTTGTCATCTCCCATTATGACTATTTTCCAAAGCCACACTGACTAGGTTTGTTTCCATGGGTGTTTCTTCAGATGAAGGTGTGCAGAAGCCATGTATCACCACCATCACAAAACACTCCTTCAAAAGCCTGGCCAGTATATCTTTGCCTACCTACAATTTTCCGCTTCACAATATTTCACTTTGTATAATTTCTGCCTCCTCCTCCTTGTCCTGCCCTGCCCTTCCAACCTCTCTCTCTCTCTCTCTCTCTCTCTCTCTCTCTCTCTCTCTCTCTCACAGAAATAAAAGAGTAAAATAAACTGAATTAAAATCAAAATCCTTCTTGTGTCGCTTGTGCTTCCCAACAAACACACACACACACACAAAAATACATATATAAAATAAATCCATAAAGGTGTTTATCTTATTTTTCTTCTTTCAATATAATTTTTTTCTCCTTTTTTATTTGCTATTTTTTTTCTTTTCATGAATTTATTGCTATCTCTATTGTTTACACAGGAAGAAGAAGAAGAAGAAGAAGAAAAAGAAGAGGACACACAGAGAGAGAAGAGGAGGAAGAAGAAGAGGAAGGATTTGTAATATGGCAGACATCAAACCAATGGTGAGTGTTAAATATTTTGTTTTCCTTCTTTCCTTCCCTCCTTCCTTCCTTCCTTCCCTCCTTCCTTCCTTGCTTCCTCCTTCCTTCCTTGCTGGTTAAGTATGATGGATAGATGCTTATAAGTATGATTATTAATGGTGAGTGATGTAGGCACTTATGGCACTTGGAGTTGGTCTGACAACAGTTCCTTCTTAATTTTGTTAAGCATATAGGCAATTAGGTGCCGTACAGTACTGTTTTATTTTCTCCTCCTCGGTCAGGCCGCCGCTATCCTAGGTCAAAGGTCAGGAGTCTTGGGGCGTGTGTAACCTTATAGGAGGGAGTGATGTGTGCTCATAAAACGGTGACGTCTCCTTAATTAATGTGTTTCAACTTTCACACAAAATCTGGAACTCCGTCGTAAGTCAAGGATCCCTCCCTGTACCTGAAGTGTTCGGGGCAGACACCTGAAGGCTTGGTTCCTCTCCAAGCCACGCCTCTTCTTACATCCATTTCCCATGATGTGGTGATGTTAGGCGCACGTATGACACCCCAATGTGCCACCAATGTACGCAAACCTGTCCAATGTACGTCAGGTGTCACTCTTCCACAAGGGACGCCGCCAGTATCACCCCAGAGAAACATTCAACTTTTTGCCCTCAATGATCCTGGCTTGCCAACTGTACCCCAAGGTTCATGAGGTTAAAATGATATCTTTTTACCCATTCTGTACCCATAGGCATGCGTCTGGGGGGATGAATTCTGTCTGTCTGAAAGATGTTTTGCCTGTAAACTCAAACACGTGTATATACAGATAGATAGATAGGTATATATAAGATTAGGTAAGGTTAACCCCTGAAGGACGGCCTGGAGGGGGAGTTTCTGCTTGTGTGCCTGGTGATAAAATTGTCTAAAAAGGTGTTCTTCGTCGGTGCCCTGTGTGGCAATTGGAGCCCAAAACACAATAGTTCATAGTGCCTGTACACTGCCAATCTTTTATTTACATGGTGAAAGTAACTACAAGTAACTCAGTTGCTGCTCACCAGAGATATCATGTTCAGAAGTAGTACAAATTTTTGCGGGAAATCAAATGACGGTAATTCCTGCACCCCACCTTTCTGCCTTTGTCTGCCTGAGCAGGAATTACCCTCAGCCTTCCTTTAAGGGTTAACTTAGGTATAATTATGTCATGCCCCGAGAGCTTCATTTCTATTTCCCCTATTTCCCAACACGTCCTCTGCGTGTATCGAAACACACGAGAAATTAATCAAGATCAGGGTATTCGCCGGCTGCCTGGGATTGAACCTGCGACCAGCGTGACGGGAGAGCCACTCCTTACTGAGTCGGCCAAAGAGGTGCCTCCCTAGCTAAGTGGGTTATGGGAGGCTCGTTCATCAGGCATAGTCGCCACACTGTATATACAGTACTGTATATATATATATATATATATATATATATATATATATATATATATATATATATATATATATATATATATATATATATATATATATATATATATATATATATATATATATATATATATATATATATATATATATATTCCAAGTGGCCGCCACTGATTCACGCCCAGTCAGTCAGTCAGTCAGTGAAAACAAATGAGCAATGAACAGCAACAAGTGCTGACAACAATGTGTGGAAGGGAATGCACCGGCACACCTTTTACCTGTGTTAGTTTACCCAGTTAGCTTATCAACCCAGAGGGTCAGAAACTACGGGACCGACCCAGAATAGTTTTATGCATCAATCCAGGACGTTAATATATAATGGAAAATAGCTATGTTCGTGAGTGTCAGTGCTGACACAGTTTATGGGGTCGAGGGGAGATGGCCCCCAGCTAGGGAGGTTAGGTTCGGTTTTGCTTGGTTACTGTAAATTTATTGGGCATTCAGCAGTGTGGGGTGGAGAAATATGCAGCGAGGGACGGGCGGCGTGGTCCAATCCGCCGCCGTCCAGTGTTGTGAGAAATACTCCTGGCAGAAATAAGTGGCTCTGGTGTCCACCACGCAGGGGGAATACACGGCAGGAAAACATTACTTTGCCTGGTGTTGTTCTAGTTTGTCCACTTGTGATCTTTGTGAGCGCTGAGTGAAAAGTAGAAACAGTGGGAAAGTTGAACTATGAGTTATTTTGCAATGCAGCTGCGGGCTGCTGTGGGTATACAACAGGCAGCCTCGGTGCCCTGCAGTCCATCGCCAGCTGTGCTGAGCTGCTATGTAGATAACGTGCACACAACATACTCAATAAAAAGAACTGTATACCGATGTTTGTTAGGTTCGTCGGTAATATATATATTTTTTTTTCCGCTGCTTATAATGTACTTTTGGCGTTAGCGGACTAAGCTTCCCCCCAAGTTAGTTTGTTATATGGAGGGTTTACTGTATGTGTGCCTTCTTGGTGTCCTGTGGGGCTTGGCGAGGGAGGCAGCGATAAAACTGTAAGGCATTGCTGCCCATATATAACTTTTCCCATAAGAATATGTATTCCTACTACACAAACTCATTTGTCGCCCACATAGTCACACAGTAGTAGCCGTGCTTATTGTATATATGAAGGCTAGGTAAGGGAAGCTAAGGTTGTTAGGTAAAATGAATATATATAAATAGAGAGAGAGAGAGAGAGAGAGAGAGAGAGAGAGAGAGAGAGAGAGAGAGAGAGAGAGAGAGAGAGAGAGAGAGAGAGAGAGAGAGAGAGAGAGAGAGAGAGAGAGAGAGAGAGAGAGAGAGAGAGAGAGAGAGAGAGAAAAATGAACCCCAAAAAGATGTATGTGAAGGTTGGGTTACAGTGAAATCAAATTGTGGAGTCCGTTCTGGCGTTGGCTCCCGTGAGTCCATTTCTCCCCTCTGCTCTGCCACACAGTCCCAACACCTATTTTTTCCTCTCATTTGTTACCTACAGCTTACATATGAGAGGAAGAGATAGGTGTTGGGACGCCTACGCCAGACCGGCCTCGACATATTTGGAAGACTTGAGGTAAGGTTGAGTTAGGTGTAAAGAAAATGCTCCAAGTCTTCCATCAGTCCTAAATGATCCAAGTGAACTGAGTCATGGATCTAGGTTTTATAATATAACACTAAACACATAAATAAAAATAGATGTATATGAAGGTTGGGTTAGGTAAGGTTGAGTTAGGTATAAAGAAAATGCCCCAAGTCTTCCATCAGTCCTAAATGATCCAAGTGAGCTGAGTCATGGATCTATGTTTTATAATATAACACTAAACACATAAATAAAAATAGATGTATATGAAGGTTGGGTTAGGTAAGTTTGAGTTAGGTATAAAGAAAATGCCCCTATTTACAAGTCTTCCATCAGTCCTAAATGATCCAAGTGAGCTGAGTCATGGATCTTATAGTATAACACTAAACACACAATACCTGCTACTGAAATAAACAAAAAATAGAATGGAATAGACATAGAAAGGACAGTTTGGGCACAGCGATTCTTAAGGTGTGTGTTAGGCGCTGGCAACCTGCTGCGTCAGATTGCACGGATAATTTATGGTAGTGGCCTCTGCGCAGGAAACACTCGTCGGGCTCAGTAATAAATAACAACATATAACAATAGCAAATAGTCACACCACGGTTTACCAGCATAATTTGTAATGTTATTTTGCTTACAAACAACAAAGCCAGATTGTCGTACACGGCTTCTCATATATACCAATTTTCAACCCCAAAAACATCTGGACCCAATAACTACATTAATTTACAGTTCTCACTAAAATAATTAATTCCTGATGTTTCTTGTCCATAGTTATGCGTCAGAAACCAGTAAATAGGGTCCTCTGAGTACGACAATCTGGCAAGCTGGCTCACAAACCCCAAAAACTCACAAACCAAAATGAATGCACACTGTACTGCTCAAAACACCAAGAACACACACTACAGCACAGGCGTAAGTGTTCAGGAGGGCTTGAGTGCCACCTCTGTGAGTGTACAATGCTGACCGAGACCCCATCCACATTGTTTTATGCTCTGAGCACGCTCATCTTGCAGCGAACAAAAGGCTGCCGCCTTCAATTTGTACAAGCAGGATGCTGCTCCTACACCACTTGTATTTAAATCATTAATTACTCACTTATTTTTAAATGATCTTTTGGCATCAAAGAATGTAAACTAAGTTTTTATAAAAGGTCATTTTAGACTTAAATGGAGGAAGTAATGTATGCCCTGTAACTTACGTGTGTGATGAATTACTTAAAAGTTCTCTGGCATCCCTACTGCTGAGACGTTAAATGGATTAGTTTTGTTAAAATGGTCATCATGAATCTTGGAATTAGTTTAATTTATTTATTACATTTTTCTTGATTTTCCCTCTCATGGTACTTTTTCAAAGCAATTACTGAACTTACTTCAAAGTTTAATAAATTAATTTGCTTTAGCCAGAATTTTAAAAAATCAATAATTATATAAGGAAATTGTACAATCCCAAAACTTTCCAATATTTTATTTGCTGGGTAACTTTTCTAAAGTAAATAATCATCAAATATCAATACGGATACAATGACAAAGAGCCACCTTGATAGTAGTGGCCATAGAGTGGCATTTTGAAAATAGAGTTGCTATCCAAGGTTACCGTAAGCTCCTACATGTATGGCATGTCATAAACTGCCTACAATTTTATTAGTGGTACAGTGTTGCTGTGTTGAGTGGGGATATCCCCTTCCAAGGTGCAGAACTTTATATTTTTTCTTCTGTGAACTGTAGCAGCCACTTTTTGTTTCACTCCTGCAGCTTGGTGATGTATTCTTGTAGGAAATCAGCAGTCATGGGGTTATGAACACCCAAATTCTTTATTTTTTCGGAGGCAAAATCACTCCCAAGCTTCCCTTTCCGTAGGAGCTGACCAGCCGCCCCAGAGAGCCCAGCGACCACACCCTGCAAGACAGCCTGCTCATCCTGGGACACACACAGCCTCACCGTTCAGGCAGGAGACTGACGGGTAGGTCACGCCTGGAGAGAGAGAGAGAGAGAGAGAGAGAGAGAGAGAGAGAGAGAGAGAGAGAGAGAGAGAGAGAGAGAGAGAGAGAGAGAGAGAGAGAGAGAGAGAGAGAGAGAGAGAGAGAGAGAGAGAGAGAGAGAGAGAGAGAGAGAGAGAGAGAGAGAGAGAGAGAGAGAGAGAGAGAGAGAGAGAGAGAGAGAGAGAGAGAGAGAGAGAGAGAAATAGTGAAGATGTGTAACAATTGGCTTTTGAAATAATGCATAATTCCCTTCCCTTCCCTTCCCTTCCTTTCCCTCCCCTTCCCTTCCTTTCCCTCCCCTTCTCTTCTGATCATTTCCCTTCCCATCCCTTCCCCTCCCTTCCTTTCCCTCCCCATCCCTTCCCATCCTTTCCCTTCCCATCCCTTCCCTTCCCTTCCCTTCCCTTCCCTTCCTTTCCCTTCCCATCCTTTCCCTTCCCATCCTTTCCCTTCCCATCCCTTCCCTTCCTTTCCCTTCCCTTCCCTTCCCTTCCCATCCCTTCCCTTCCCTTCCTTCCACTCCCATCCCTTCCCTTCCCTTCCTATCCCTTCCCTTTCCTTCCCTTTCCTTCCTTACTCTACCCTTCCCATCCCTTCCCCTCCCTTCCCTTCCCTCCCATCCCTTCCCATCCCTTCCCTTCCCTTCCCTTCCCTTCCTTTCCATCCCCCTCCCTTCCCATCCTTTCCCTTTCCTTCCCTTCCTTTCCATCCCCCTCCCTTCCCATCCTTTCCCTTCCCTTCCCTTCCCTTCCCTTACCATCCTTTCCCTTCCCATCCCTTCCCTTCCTTTCCCTTCCCATCCTTTCCCTTCCCATCCCTTCCCTTCAACCCTTACCGACGAAGATTGTTTATCACCTCAACCGCCGGAGGTTAGAAGGACCGAAAAGATGTTAAGTGGCGTGCTCATCGTTGAAAGTGACATTTTATGCACAATTGAAAAGATTAAAGTAAGCAAAGCTCCTGGTCCAGACAAAATTACCCCTAGGGTCTTAAAAGAAATCAAACATCAAATTTGTAAACCGCTCTCCATCATATTCAATAAATCTTTAACAGCTGGAAAAGTTCCGTCGGATTGGAAACTTGCAAATGTCACACCAATTTTCAAAAAGGGGGACAAGTCTCATCCAGGAAACTATCGACCAATTAGCCTGACATCTATTGTTTGTAAGTTAATGGAGAGTATCATTCGCGACAATATGGTGAAATTCTTCGAAGAAAATAGTATAATAAATAATTCGCAACATGGCTTCCGTAGTAAACGTTCGTGTTTGACTAACTAACTTGATTTTTTTCACTATATTTTTGAGGTGTTCGATGAAGGTAGATCAGTAGATATCATATATCTGGATTTTCAAAAGGCATTTGATAAGGTCCCCCACCAACGATTGCTCAGCAAACTACTGGCGCACGGTATCTCGGTAACATTCACTATTGGATTGCGGACTGGCTCTCTGAGCGGAAACAGAGAGTAGTTCTAAACGGTGTTACATCTAACTGGCTCGATGTCAAAAGCGGCGTACCTCAAGGATCAGTGCTTGGCCCCATGCTCTTCTTAATTTATGTTAATGATATCAATGATGGGCTCACTTGCAAAGTATCAAAATTTGCTGATGACACAAAAATTGCTAGTAAAGTAACTGCGACACTCGACGAAGAAGCTTTACAATCAGATCTAGATCGACTTGCACGTTGGGCCAATCAATGGCAAATGAAATTTAACGTTGAGAAATGTAAAGTGTTGCACATCGGAAAAAATAACAATCGCGTTCGGTACGTAATAAATGGCCAACAACTTTCTGCAGTAAGTAAAGAAAAGGATCTTGGAATCACTATATAAAGCGATTTAAAGCCCGGTCAGCATTGTTCAGAGGTAGTTAAAACTGCAAACAAATTGGTTGGCTTCATTGGACGAGTCTTTATAATAAATCGGAAAAAGTAATATTAAAACTGTATAATTCGTTGGTACGACCCCGTCTAGAGTACTGTGTACAGTTTTGGTCTCCGTACTACAGAAAAGACATAGAAAAGATGGAACGGGTCCATCGAAGAGTAACAAAGATGATTCCTAGGTTGAGAAATTTGTCATATGAACAAAGACTTAAAGGACTAAATTTATTCAGCCTATCAAATAGAAGAATTCTAGGAGATCTAATAGAAGTGTTTAAAACGTTTAAAGGATTCAGTGATATTAATGCGGAAGATTACTTTGCAATTGATCGATCAAATAGAACAAGAAGAAATCACAATTTGAAGATAAGTGGTAAAAGATTCTCGTCGCACGAAGCTAAACACTTCTTCTTCAATCGAGTTGTTAATGTTGGAACTCTCTACCTTGTGATGTCGTTGATAGTACAACAGTTACGGCCTTCAAGAATAGATTAGACAAGTGTTTTGAATCCAACCAGCAACTAAGATATTACTCATTGTCGTAATAACGTTAAGTTCTTTGGAATACTGGTGTCCTTGTCCGCCTTTATCACCCGGTTAGTGGTAGCAGTAATGGTAGTTCTTTCCTCTTTCCTATAAATTCCATGCAGTTTTTCCATGCTGCATGGTTCTTTTCCTTTCCTGCCAGCTTTGGCTGGAGGGATGGGGTGGGGAGGAGCCTTCGCCTTTGCTGTCCTTCATCTTCCACCTTTGATTAGATAGTTATGTAGCTTGTCACAAACAACCTCGTAAGGACCAGCAGGTCTGCTGTTGTTTGTTCTTTCTTTGTGTTCTTTTGTATTCCTTTGTGTTCCTTCCCCTCCCATCCCATCCTTTCCCGTCCTATCCCTTACCTTACCATCCCGTCCCATCCCTTCCTTCCTTCCCTTCTCTCCTTCCCTTCCCTTCCCATCCCTTCCTTCCTTTCCTCCCCTCCATCCCATACCTTTCCTTCCCTTCCCATCCCTTCCCTTCCCATCCCATCCCTTCCCATCCCATCCCCTCCCTCCCGTGCCCTTCCCTTCCCTTCCCATCCCTTTCCTTCCCTTCCCTTTCCTTCCCATCCCATCCCATTCCTTTCCTTCCCTTCCCTTCCCATTCCTTCCCATCCCATCCCATTCCTTTCCTTCCCTTCCCATCCCTTCCCTTCCCTTCCCTTCCCTTCCCTTTTATTCCCATCCCTTCCCTTCCCTTCCTAACCCTTCCCTTCCCTTCCTTTCCCTTCCCTTCCCTTCCCTTCCTTTCCCTTCCCTTCCCTTCCAAACCCTTTCCTTTCCTTCCCATCCCTTCCCTGCCCTTCCCTTCCCTTCCCATCCCATCCTTTCTCTTCCAATTCCTTCCCTTCCCATCCCTTTCCTTCCCTTCCCATCCCTTCCCATCCCATCCCTTCATTTCCCTTCCCTAACCCTCTCTTCCCTTCAAAAACCTTCCCATCCCTTCCCTTCACTTTCCTTCTCTTCCCTTCCCTTCCTATCCCTTCCCTTCCTTTCCCTCTCCATCCCTTCCCATCCCTTCTCTTCCCAACCCATCTCCTCACATCCCTCCCTCCCTCCCTCCCATCCCTTCTCTTCCTTCCCATCTCTTCTCATCCCATCCCTTTCCAATCCTTCCCAACCTTCCTTCTCTGACACCCAGCATGGCTTCAGAAACAAGCGCTCTTGCCTAACGAATTTATTAGACTTCTTCCAAGGTATATAAGAACTGGGATGCCCACATCCCCAGTGATGTTATATACCTGACTTTCAGAAAGCCTTCGACAAGGTACCGCACGAGCGACTCAAGAAACTGCACTGAGGGCATCGGAGCCAATCTGATCGCGGATAAGAGATTGGCTCACCGACAGAAAACAACGAGTACTACTCAACGGACAGCCTTCCGATTGGCTTCCAGTCACTAGTGGAGTGCCTCAAGGGTCAGTGCTGGACCCATCCTCTTATCATGTATATCAACGACCTAGAATCAGGACTGAAATCCACAATATCGAAATTTGCTGACGACACCAAGGTGGGTGGAGATGCCCTCACAAAGACCGACTGCGAAATCATTCAGAAAGACCTCAATCACTTTATATAATTGTCGGAAAATGTCAAATGTCTTCTAATGTTGACAAATGCAAAGTCATGCACATTGATCCACAAATAGTAACCACACACATCATGAATGGAGACCTCTGCAAGCGATGCAGGAGGAAAAGGATCTTGAGTCACTATCAGCAGTGACCTGAAACACGCGAATCACTGTAAAAGCATACAACAGCCAACACTATGCTCTGGTTCATAGCGAGGAACTTTGAGTGTAAAACACCAGACGTGATGCTATCCTTGTATAATTCCATGGTAAGACCGCACCTCGAGTATGCAGTACAGTTCTGGTCTCCTAATTACAGAAAGGACATTGCTTTGCTGGAAAGGATTCAACGACGCGCCACAAAGATGATTCCAACCTTAAGGGCTCACCCGTACGAGGAACGACTCAAGCGACTCAATCTCTTTACATTGGAGAAAAGACGCCTACGAGGGGATATGATTCAAGTCTTCTAGTACCTGAAAAGTTCAATAACATCGATTACCCAAATTCCTTGAACTGCAAACCAACCTAAGAACTAGAAATAACGGCTTACCCATTCAGTCGAGTCGATGTAACACAGACATTGGAAGGAGTTTCTTTTCAAACCGAGTCATCCGCCACTGGAACAACCTTCCTCAGAAGAAGTAAAATGCGAATACCATCAACTCCTTCAAATATAGAATCGACCGTCACTTCGCTGCGTCGGGAATAAACTGAATATTGATGTGTTGTCATCTGCTCCTCGATATTGAGGTGCTTTCATCTGCTCCTCAATATTGAGGTGTTTCATCTGCTCCTCAATATTGAGTTTCTTTCATATGCTCCTGAATATTGAGGTGCTTGCATCTGCTCCTCAATATTGAGGTGCTTTCTTCTGATACTCAATATCGAGGTGCCATCTGCTCCCCAGGCCCCAAGTGGCTGTCGAGCAGATTAAATCACCCAAGCGGGTGACCTCGTAAGGAGCCAATATGCTTTATGTTGCCTGCACTGCCATATGTCCATGTTTCCTTTTCTCTCCTTTTCTTCCACTACTTTCTCTCCTTCATTCCTCTCTCTCTTATCTCCTCCTCCTCCTCCTCCTCCTCCTCCCTCTTTCTTCCTGTCTTCCCAGTTCCTGTTATTTATTCCCAATGTTTCTTTTCTCTCCCTTCTCGTTCTTCCCTTCTCCTTTCCTCTTTCTCTCCCTTCCTTTCTCACGCTCCCTTTCTCTCCCCTCTTTCTGTTTCCTCCCTTCTCTCCCTTTTCTTTCTCTCTTCCCTCACCTCTATAGTCATTTTCTCTGTCCCTCCCTCCCTCCCTCCCTCCCTTCCCATTCTACTGGTTTTTGGGAACTTAAAATACAGTTTGATAGGTATTACATTATCAATAGCATCATCTTGTTGCAGAAAAAAGAACTAGTACACTTTTTGGGAAATAATAGACATTTTCTTCCTATTATTCAGCCTCACTATGATGCCCTTATATGTTCAAGTCCTAGGCAGGAGGAAATAGCCAAGGCCTCCCAGCTGTTGATAAGCAAAGGTAAAGGGACATGTTACAAGAGTGAGGGTAACATGGCAGGGAAGGACTTAGCCATGTTACAGCAGGGCTCAGGCTCAGGGTTTTAATGGTGCTGTTTTGACGTTAGGATGAACTGAATGTACTATTGTTATGGCACCAAGGATCAATGTTTACACAGTCCATTAATTCCTAACCTGATTTGTTGCAGGACGAGAAACAACAACAACAACAACAACAAGAGGAGGAGGGAGGAGGTGGTACACAGGAGTGACTGGTGAGTGTTCATTTATCATTAATTTCTTGTTCCTTCTTGTGTTCAGTTTATTCCTACAATAGTTTCTTTTGTGATAAATTCCTTGCCTTCTTTTTTCCCCATGTACACCTCCGTCTTCTTCCTATCACATTACACGCTCCATTTTTTTTCCATGTACAGCTCTGTCTTCTTCCTGTTACTTTCCACACCCTCCGTCTGTCCCCCTGTCTGGTATTGTTTCATTGAACATTCCTTTGTTTGTAGTGTGTGTGTGTGTGTGTGTGTGTGTGAGGTGGTGGCGGTGTGGGTCAGGTCACCTCCCCAAGGGACAGGCAGGCCACCAAGCACTGGCTCAGGAAATACAGGTAACCCCACCCACACTTACTCCACACTACTCAGAACAGTACAACACACAAACAAAAGATTATTCTCACTATATAATTATTATAGTCCGTTTCATTCCCAGACCAGCACAGCTCACCTGAAAAATAGCCATATACTTTCAATTCTAGCAAACACCTTAACCACTCAGAAAAGCAGAGAAAAAGTAATTATGGTCTTAGGAACGTTACATAGTGCCATTGTCTCTTATTATGATGGAAAGAGGAATGAAATGTGAAGAGATCCAAGGTGTTTCTGTGTTGAAGGCACAGGCTGCCTGGCCCACTCCTCTTAAAAAAACGCTTGCCATTTTCTGAATGATGGAGTTGGCTTTCTTACTCTCAAAGTTAAATTTCTGTTAAAACACAATTTATAAGCATTTAAATGTAAATCTGATTGTATCGTTTGCGTTTACTACACCTCTGAGGCCATATGACCGTTTCCTCAACGCCACAGAGTAGATGAACTGGGTTTTGATGGTGGTTCTCCATTTCTGGCACCGAGGTCGTGTAAAACTATCACCACCATCACAAGACAGTTCATGGTCCATATTTATAAGCGTCTCTAGCTCCTATATAACTATTTTCAAGGCCACAGAATAGATTATCCAGATTTTCATGTGTAACTCTCCATTTCTTGGCACCGAGGCTGTGTAAAACCATCACCACCATCACAAAACAGTCCCGGCAAGTTCTAGGAGAGGCTTTTCAAACATCCATATTATAACTGTTAAAAATACCTTAAATTCACTGAGAAATAATGCATACCAAAGACCAGGTTATAAATGTTTGTACCCTTTTTTTATTCCATGCCCAGAGGCAGGAGACTGTCAGTAGCAGGAGGGAGGGAGTTGACGACACAAAGAGCCTTGTGTGCGTGTGTGTGTGTGTGTGTGTGTGTGTGTGTGTGTGTGTGTGTGTGTGTGTGTGTGTTTACATTTTTGTGAAATACAGTAAAAGAGACATACTAAGCTCTTGTGGGGGTGTGTGACAGCTAGAGAGAGAGAGAGAGAGAGAGAGAGAGAGAGAGAGAGAGAGAGAGAGAGAGAGAGAGAGAGAGAGAGAGAGAGAGAGAGAGAGAGAGAGAGAGAGAGAGAGAGAGAGAGAGAGAGAGAGAGAGAGAGAGAGAGACAAAAAAATCCAAAGAATGAAAGAATATAACAAAAGAGAGAGAGAGAGAGAGAGAGAGAGAGAGAGAGAGAGAGAGAGAGAGAGAGAGAGAGAGAGAGAGAGAGAGAGAGAGAGAGAGAGAGAGAGAGAGAGAGAGAGAGAGAGAGAGAGAGAGAGAGAGAGAGAGAGAGAGAGAGAGAGAGAGAGAGAGAGAGAGAGAGAGAGAGAGAGAGAGAGAGAGAGAGAGAGAGAGAGAGAGAGAGAGAGAGAGAGAGAGAGAGAGAGACAGAGAATAAAAGAATATAAGAGAGAGAGAGAGAGAGAGAGAGAGAGAGAGAGAGAGAGAGAGAGAGAGAGAGAGAGAGAGAGAGAGAGAGAGAGAGAGAGAGAGAGAGAGAGAGAGAGAGAGAGAGAGAGAGAGAGAGAGAGAGAGAGAGAGAGAGAGAGAGAGAGAGAGAGAGAGAGAGAGAGAGAGAGAGAGAGAGAGAGAAGGAGAGAGATTACATTACAGCCTAGTACTCCTGCAGTAAGCGGTGCCTGGCGTTACCTGAATTTCCTGTTGTCCCTCTGCCTCCACCTCCTCTTCTCTCACTCCAGCTGCCAACCTCACCACCACTCACCTGCCAGTTGAGTCTTCTGTACCCCCACTTGTTTTCCTGGCCTGAGAATACCCCTGCCAGGACTCCTTGTAATCACTGTCATGGTTTGCAGGTGGGTGTTTGGTGACCCAGGGCGTTGAGGGAAGCCAGACGCCTCCTATAGGGCTTCAGGCAGATACAACCCCTCATCACCTGCTTCACTCCAGCCCAGACTTTGCCACTCACACCCAACAGCTTCATCTTAAGGTGGGACTGGTTAGGTTACGTTAAGTTTAGGTATCTTAAAACACAGGATAGGCGGGAACTTAGGGTATGAATTCATAAAGAATGACCTCACTTTGTTGTATAGAAAGTCTCATTAGTAAGGAAGCATAGATGAGTTTTCTGAGTCAAGACCTGTAGTAACTGTTTGGGGTTTTGTTAGCTATGTTGGGTTAAGTTTAGGTATCTTCAGACACATGATAGCCAGCACCTTATGGTATAAATCAACAAGAGTCAAGGTCTTTAGTGTTTGTTTTGGTTTTGTTAGGTTATGTTGTTAAGTTTAGGGTATCTTTAAACACATGATAGCTAGCATCGTATGGTATAAATCAACAAAGAATGACCTTACATTGTTGTATAGAAAGTTTCATTAATAAGGAAGTATTATATGAATTCTCTGAGTCAAGACCTATAGTAATGTTTGGATTTTGCTAGGTTAAGGTATACCTTCAAACACATGACAGCCAGCACCTTATGGTATAAATCAACAAAGAATGACCTCACTTTCTCCTATCCAAACTTATGCATGTTTAGTAAGGCACCAACTTCTACTGATACAAATTAATTTATTGACATCTCTATTCTTTAATGTGTGTGTCTCAGAACACTGAAGGTAAATCTCAACGTCAATCATAACAAAATCCCTTATGCAAGATTTAAGCAGCATTTTCAATTTTCATCCCTATACTGTCCAAACCCTTTGCAAGATTTAAGCAGCATTTTCACTCTTTCATCCCTATACTGTCCAAACTCTTGTGCAAGATTTGCAGCATTTTCACTCTTTCATCCCTATCCTGTCCAACCTTATGCAAGACTTAAGCAGCATCTTCACTTTTTCATCCCTATACTGTCCAAATCCCTTATGCAAGATTTAAGCAGCATCTTCACTCTTTCATCCCTCATGCTGGTAAACTGGAACAATCTTCCTTCGTCTGTATTTCCTCCTGCCTATGATTTGAACTCTTGCAAGAGGAGAGTATCAGGACACCTCCACCTGGAATTGACCTTCCTTTTGGCCACCTCTGAATGCTTTTTAGGAGCAGTGCCTAGTGGGCTTTTTTCTTCAGTTTCCTTGTTTTACCCTTACACTTTTGACTGAAAAAAAAAAAAAATAGGACCCAGCGTACCATGAAAGAAGCAGAGAATCTGACATTTGATTTTGGTGATAGGTCATGGGTGTATAAACCCACTAATCCTCAACACACAACTACTACTACTACTACTACTACTACTATTACTGGGAGACTGGGAGGAGTTTGTGGAGAAGGAGGGAGAAAGGCCAGTGGGGAGAGGAGGAAAGGAATGGAGGGAAGGAGAGGAAGGACAAATGAAAGGGGAAAGTTAGGGCAACTTGTAAAGAGACACACACACACACACACACACACACACACACACACACACACACACACACACACACACATTCTCTCTCTCAAGCTTGACTTGAATAAAAAAGTAAACAAATTGAATTAAATAAAAATCCTCTGTGTCGTTTGTGCTTCCCAACCAACAAACAAACAAACACAAAATACATAAATAAAATAAATAAAAATAAATCCATCAAGGTGTTCATCTGATTTTTCTTCTTTCAATAAGATTTTTTCTCCTTTTTTATTTGCTATTTTTTTTCTTTTCATGAATTTATTACTATCTCAATTGTTTACACAGGAAGAAGAAGAAGAAGAAGAAGAAGAAGAAGAAGAAGAACACACACAGAGAGAGAAGAGGAGGAAGAAGAAGAGGAAGGACTTGTAATATGGCAGACATCAAACCAATGGTGAGTGTTAAATTTTGTCTTTTCCTTCCTCCCTTCTTTCCTTCCTTCCTTCCTATCTTCCTTCCTTCCTTCCTTCCTTCCTTCTTCCCTTCCTTCCTTCCTTCCTTCCTTCCTGGCTCTGTATGGATGGATAGATGCTTACAGGTATGGGTGAGAGGGGCCTGGGGGGTTAATAAGGATAAATCTGGGTGATTAAAGAGAGGAAGGAGGAAGAGGAGGGGGCTGTCTGTCTTCCCTGCCCTTTGATAGCATTAGATGGATGAGCAAGTTCTGAGGTTAACCATTCCACAGCCTTCAGTCCAGGGTCTGTAGTGCCTATAGGGAGGGTCTGGGGTCTGCTAAACATGCTGAGTAATGCACAGTGGAGGCATTAGCATAGGGGTGATAGGGACAGTTTTTGGGAAGAAAGATCATTAACGAACAACAGAGAGAGTGGGGATAGAACAGAGGACACCACTGTGGACAGGTTTAGGGCAGAACAGGACCATCTTCTACAGTGTGGAGATAGAAGAGCTGGAAAG
>NW_026110647.1:37500-87841 GCF_024679095.1 Eriocheir sinensis
TCTGCTGTACATTCTGATACGTCAATATTATTATTAAACCACCACCCAAACACACACATTATACAAAGATTTAGGAGTTTTGTGTCTTTCCAAGTCTTTCCAGGGGTAGTTGAGTGACTCTGGTGATAGTTTAACTGTTGTTCTGTACCATGAATCTAAGAAACACACATTGGACAAGGTTTTCATAGTAGTTTCTGCCATTTCCAAGGGTAGTTGGACAACCCTTGTGGTAGTGTCAGCCTTCTTCTGTACCATGAACCTAAGAAACACATTAAAAAAAGGTTCACACAGGATTTTCAGGCATTTCCAGGGGTAATTTGATGACCCTGGTGGTATTGTGACCCTTCTTCTGTACCATGAACCCAAGAAACACATTTAACAAGGCTCACATAGGAGTTTCAGGCATTTCCTGGGGTAGTTTAGTGACCGTGGTGGTATTGTGACCCTTCTTCAGTACCATGAACCCAAGAAACACATTTAACAAGGCTCACATAGGAGTTTCAGGCATTTCCTGGGGTAGTTTAGTGACCTTAGTGGTAGTGTAACTGTTGCTCTGGACCATGAACATACATTTGCCAAGACTTTCTGTAAGAGTTGTGGGCCTGTGCATGGGTAGTTTTATGACCCTGGCGGTAGTGTGACCCTTCCTCTGTACCATGAACCACTAAAATCCCTCCCAGCAGCAGCTTTCTCCTTCTCCATTCCTTCCTTGTTGGCCTCATTGTCAGGCAAGCACAGTGCAGGAGGTGCTAAAATATACCCAATCAGATCAGGAGACTCCGGAGATGGTGGTGTTGACGGCTGCATGTTCACTAGATGCCCTGTATTGGGGGGACAGGAGAAGGGAATCACCAGCAAACAAACTGTGAGACAAAGGAGAAAAGGAAACAACTAAGAGAAAGGGAAAGAAAGAAAGGTTACTGACCCAAAAATCTAACAGAAGGGTTTGCACAAGTCCACTCATGAGCTGAATCTTGAGGATAACAATTGTAAAGCATAAAACTACCCCTGAAAATGCCCTGTGAAAGCCTTTTTAATTATATTTCAGGTTCAGGGTACAGAGGAAGGGTCACACTACCACCAGGGTCTTAAAACTATCTTTGAAAATGCCCAAAACCTCTACCAAAGCCTTGTCAGATGTGGGTTTCTTCATGTTCAGGGTACATTGAAGGGGTCACACTACCACCGGGGTTCTAAAACTAGCCCTGGATGTGATGTATACAGTGGGTTTAAAACCTTCACACCCACAGTACTGCTTCATTTTCCTCTGTACCATGCAGGGAACCAATCTCCTCCTGGTGCTGAGGGAAATATGTGCTACCTAATATATGGACGTATTTGGCCGCTCATAGAAGGTGCTCAGCTTCTTAGACTGTTTTGTGATCCCAGTGATAATTTTGCATGGCTTCTGCACCTTGAACTGGAGAACCATCCTTGAAAACCCGATTTATTTAATAATATTGGCCTCTACCGTACATACTAATTAAATATCATCCATTCCGTACCAACTGTCATGTCAATCTCAATGCAGCCTGAACCAGTCAGGGCAGTTGTATAGATGTATAGCATAGTCTCAGTTCACCTTCCCAGTGGTGCCTCCTTGCTCCTTGGCGCCTTTCTGAGCATGCTTTGGTTACATGTGCCTTTGTTACCACTAAATCTAGTCTCTGCCTTCCTAACACTGCTGTCAACACGTTGCTGCTCTATGATAAAACAACTGCCTGGCTTGATTTTCTGGTTAAGGTCTATGTTCTTATACATGTCTGGCTCCCATTACAACTATTTTTCAAGGCCTTTGTTACCTCTGGATGTAGTCTCCTTACATGAACTTGCCTTGCTAAAACTGATGTTAAGACTTTAGCATTACTGCTATAAAAAATATAAAAAAACCCAGCTGCGTGCGTATTTATTTTTGGATCAAGGTCCAGATTCTTATGTATCAGGCTCCCATTACGACCATTTCCCAAGGCCACAGAGAAGGTTAGCTGGGTTCCCGTGGGTGGTTTTCCAGCTCAATCACCAGGGTTACAATACAGTCGGGGGCTTCGTGGTGCAGTGGATAGCACACTCGGCTCACAACCAAGAGAGCCCGGGCTCAATTCCCAGGCAACTCCTACTACAAGAGGCTTTTTAAATAGGCATACTTTGGTTCTAATATGTTTAAAAATACTGGCCTAACCCCTAAAGGGCGGGGATGTACCATGAAATCACCACTTTCAAGGCTTCAAAAAATCACTTTCAGCCCTCTCTCAATTGTGCCCACACTGAAAGCTGTTTTGGGAGGAGGACGAGGCTTATGAGGAGTCGAGGTCACTGGCCGTGGACACTCGGGTGCAGAATCAGATGAGGAAGGTACAAAAACCTCTCCTCCTGCCATTGTTACAGTCACAGCATCACTGAGAGTGTCACGAAGGAGTTGTGTGGCAGCCTGGGAGTCACGCTGACCCTTAAATTCCCACGCAGACTGCAGAATTATGTAGGATTAGGCAGACTGCAACAACACATCACTCGCCCTTCACCTGGCAGCCAGAAAATACCATTCACCCACCCTTTAGGGAGTCCCCTGGCACACACCTTTAACAGGGCTTTCGTAGGAGTTTTTGGACATTTCCAGGGGTAGTTTAATGACTGGTGGTAGTTTAACCTTTCCCATGTATCCTGAATCTAAAAGAAACAGCCATTAGAACCTGATTAAACTTCTTTTTGGTCTTTGAAAGTAGTTGTAATGAGAGGCCGAACTGTTTGAGGGCCATAGGGTAGACGGTGGCTGAGTGATTAGTGTGCTGGGCCAGCATTCACCACGCCATGGACAACGTTGATTTGAATCCCCACGCTGTTACCTGGGATTTTTCAGTCACCGCTGAGTGGCCTAAGACTACCCACATGTCCTGAAGACAACCCATCAACCCTGACTCTAGAAGAAACCGTCCAAGTGAATCAAGAATGAGTTCCGGGGGGCAGCATGAGCCAAGCATAACTGACGCCACTATAAAAAAAAAGTTACCTGCGCCATGACAGGCTTGGGCCAACCACCAGCTAGGCGCCTACCCTGAAGAAAGCCTACTGGCGCTATAGGCTGAGATGTCAAAAAAATAAAAAATAAAGAAAAAATCTTTAAAAAGCCGCCCCAAAGACATTAATTTAACAGGGCCCTGGTGGTAGTTTAACCCTTGCACTGTACCATGAACCGAAAAAACACTCATTAGAACCTGACTGATCTTCGTTTCGGCCTTTGCAAGTAGTTGACGTGAGGGAGCAAAGTGTCCGAGGGCCATATTTTTAAACATTTTGTCGCCAAAGCACACATATTTAGCAAGGCTTTCTTAGTTGTGGGCATTCCAGGGGTAGTTTTATGACTGGTGGTAGTGTGACCCTTCTAATGTACCACAAACCCTAGGAAAACGCTCATTAGAATAGATTAATCTCCTTTACGGCCTTTGAAAGTAGTTAATGTGAGGCGGAACCGTCCGAGAACACTGACCAAATATCAGTTGTACCGTGCCTTTCTATCTGTTCTTATCCATTCATTTAAGACTTCTCTTAGGAAGGAAAGCTCAAATACGTACCATGAACCAGCACTTGACACTGGTAGACTCCTCTATGACGTTCCTTTTTCCTCCTCCTCTCATCTTCCTCCAGGTCTCTCCTCTCTTGATGATTGTAGATTCTTCTCCTTCCTCCTCCTCCTCCTCATCTTTCTCTTCTATCTCAGTGTCTGCATTTATCTCTCATTTTAATTTTTCCTCCTCCCAGATGTCCATCTCTCCACCTCATCGTCTCCTCCATATTACCTCTCTCTACCTACCTTTGTTCCTTTTGTATGTAAATCCTTAATTTTTCCTTCTCTCATAGCCTTCCTCCCTCCACACATTCTCTCTCCACCTCTCGTCTCCTCCATTTTACCTCCCTCTACCTGTCTTTCTTCCTCTCGTACGTAAATCCCTCTTGTGTAAATCCTTTTTCTCTGTATATATTATCCCAGTTATTTCTCTGATTTCATTTCTCCACAGCTTTTAATATATATACGAGGCTTCCGGAAGAGAAACTGTAAGGCACAGTGACCTATTGTTACGTAAATTAGTTTGTTAACATTCCCAGGACAGTTTACAGGACTTCCAGCCTCCGTACACCCCATATAAGGGTGCTTTTCCTTGCATTCATTCCTTGTTCTTTTGTGGAGGTTTTGTCTGCCTTTCCCAATGCAAACTAGAACATAATAGCTCTGTTAAGATGTAAAGTGCAAGGGAAAAGTGACTCCGTACACTATACACAAGGGTCTATGTTTCTTATGACACTTCTCTGCCGGATGCCTCAAATATTAATCTCTGTATACATATTCTTTTATTTTATCCTCCTTATTATGTCTGCAAGCGCTCTTGTTTTTCCTGCTTGTAATGTTGTCTGTTCATCTTACTGTCTAAGGTGTATATATCTCATAGTAATCTTAAATTTTCTTCAACATAATTGTTCTTTTATTTTCTCATATGTGCAAGCCCTCGTCTTTCCACCCTCTCGTGCTGACCATATTTCTCTTGTCTAAGGTGTATATATATCTCACAGTAATCTCTCATATATTCATCTCTGTACCTTGTTCCTTTATGACTCCCTTGTTGATATAATTGTGTGGCTCCCTCCCTGCTGAAGTGAGGTAAGCACCATGAGGGTTCATCTTGAGATATCACTTGCCTGGCATAGACCAACTATTCAGGCCTCATCAGACTAAAATTCAAAGATGTTGAGTCGTTATGGTGGATTTAAGTTCATTCTAATGCCTGGGAAAAGCGCAGAAACAGGGGAATCAGTTTCTTGCGCATATGGCTTGTCTCACATGAGCAGGGAGCAACACATTTGTAGGGTCTGTTGTTCCTTCTCTCTCTCTCCCTCTCTCTCTCGTAACCTTTCTTCTCGTTTGTGATTTTCTCTGATTTTGAGTTGTCTTTTTCTAGATGTCTGTCTGTTGTGTTATGGCTTTGTCTTGTAAGGTAATGACTTCCCTTCATTTCTACGGCTTTTTCTTGAACTTTTTTGACCTCGTTACGTATCTGCAATCCTTCAAGTTCTCTTATTTTTATAGACGTCTGATTTAGGTTTTGTTTAATGTTCTTGTGTTCCGTTGCTTAACTATTTTGAACTATGTATGCAATCTCTCGTCATTCTCTCCTCTTAAAAAGTTGTTCATCTTCCTCTCTCATAAGCTTATATTTCTAATGTTTCTTTCCTTGTATTAGTTTGTTATACTTATATTATAATATGTTGTTTTTTGTGGTTTAAATTAGTTTCTCCTTGCTTAAATTTTAAAATGATCAAAATAACAAAAAATTCAGTTTTAGACAAAAAATATATGAAAATTGGCTTTGTACTAAGTCCATTATACTTCTTCTGGCGTCCGGAGATTTAGCACAATGGTTATTTGTAAAATAAAACACAAGATACGTCCCTGAACTTTATTTTCACGAGATAGAAAGTTCACATCTCGCTAGCTAATACATAAGAATCCATGGCAGTCTTCAGAGTTGAATGATTCTTTTCCCTCGGCAGAATTGAACAGCTGAATGGACTCCATCTCTTGAGGGGCGGCTTCGTATCCCAGCGTGATCTCCTGCAAGGCATCCCAGCACACACCACATGCTCTGGAGGGGGAGAGAACGTCAAGATGAATCGGCCTTGTCTTGGAGGAAATGTACTCTGTTTTGACTTTGCTCTCAATAAACATAGACCCTAAGATTTTTATTTTTTTTTTTAAATTATAAAACACCCGAACAGTTTGCAGTCTTTCTCCGGAGAGGCTTTGAAGTATAATTGACTTAGGGACAAATTTAAGGTTAAAATTTCCTACTATTTTTTGCTTATTTCTGGCCAAAAGAGGCATATTTTAGATGAATTTCTGGAATATTCAAGCTATGTAACAGAAAATATATTAAGCATATAAAACAATTAATATAAAGACAGGGCAACATTAGCAGACAATTCAAAAGCCAAGATGAAGGGATGGTCTAAGTGAGCACAAAAGCCAAGAGGAACAGATGTAGAAATAATGAGGACAGAATAATTAATGAAACTGAATTGAAAACATCCATGTATATTGTATACAAAAACGAAGGAGAAATCTAACAAAAGACGTCATAATCTGAGACCAAAGCCAATATTACCCAGAGTCCAGCCGAGAGGGGCATAAGGGACCTTGTATATATTATAAGCAAGGTTTGGAAGTCTTGAAATGTGTTCTGGGAGGGAAACTTAACCCATAATTTACTGAATAATTGGTCATTTAATCCCTCTTATCAGGACACACTGAGGAGGAATGCATTGATGGTCATAACATGGAACGATTATATGTATAGAGAGGAGAGAAAGTGAGGAGGAGGAGAATATGAAATGAAGAGAAGTAAAAGGGAAGAGACAAAGATATAGAGGAAGACAAGAGAAGGAATATCTATCAGGGAGGAGGAAAAAATAAGATACGAGGGAGAGGAAGGGGCAGAAATGGCAGTAGAAGGGAGGAAGGATGAACAGCAGGAGGGAAGAGTCACCACAGCCCGGCCGACCCCATAAGGTACAGTATAAAGACCCTTGTTAACGAGAGGAAAAAAATCAATGAAATTACAAGGAAATTAGTGATGAGAACATAATACAGAAAGATTATTGTTATGTGGATTATTCTGACCTCTGCTGGGACGTGCAGGCCTATATAATTATTAATCACGGCACTGCCTTCACACACACCTATATATAACTAACTAATGAATGAGCTAATTGATTAACTACGTGTGATGACTGCTTACTAACTAACTAATGACTCAATAAACTAATTAACTAATGAATGAACTAATAAATGAACTAATTGATTAACTACATGCTATGACTGCTTACTAACTAATGACTCAATAAACTAGTTAACTAATGGATGAACTAATTAACTAGCTAACTGACTAACAGGGGGCTACCGTAACTCAATACAAGCCTAGGTCAGTATTCATACATGTTTCCGCCTATCTCATCAACTGTTTCCAAAGGCCGAGAAGATGAGTGAAGTTCTACTGAGTGTTATTGTAAGTTCATGGTAGAGAAAAACGGTCACATTACCACCAGGGTCATTAAGTTAGCCCTGGAAATGCCCTAAACTCCTACGAAAACCATGTCAAATGTGTGTTTCTGAGGTTCACGGTTCAGAAGAAGGGTCACACTATCACCAGGGTCATCAAATTAGCCCTGGAAATGCCCTAAAATCCTACAAAAACCATGTCAAATGTGTGTTACTTAGGTTCATGGTACAGAAGAAGGGTCAAACTACCACCAAGGTCATAAAACTACCCCTGAAAGTAACTAGAAATCTTATGAAAGCCGTGTCAAATGCATGTTTTTTGAGTAAACTGCTCGTGACCAAAAAATTTCCACTTATCCCCAGACTGAAATGAACGTGGAGCCTCCGAGCCTTTGGCCTAAACCTTTTTGGTGTGAGCAGCGATAGTCTCAGTATCCTCGGTGTTGTTCGTTTAGGCAAAACACTTACATCACACGTTTGGAGTTTTCTGTGTTCACTGCCGTCTGAGTCCTTTAGGATTGGTCCAACCTGCTATACAATAAGGTGGTTACAAGGGAGATCTTTTAAGGCCATGGATAAACCTGTGCGCCTTGCTTCTCCCTGGCAAGAGCTTTTCCATGGTGTCTGTGTCTGCCAGCGACACCACACCATTCCAAGATAACACAACGAGGCAAACTCAGGTTTACGGGGAGGGAAAAGTGTCAGTGTGATAGTAGGGAGTCACGAAAACCCTCAGTGAACCACATTGCACAGTCCCATACATATCAGTCCCTAATGCCACCGTGGGTTGCGACGTCTGCCTGGAAGGGCCTACAGTCAAACAATTTCAAATAGTACATTTTGCATTGACTTCCTTGGGTCCTTTCCTCCCTCTGCTCTGCCACACAGTCCCAACACCTATTTTTCCCTCTCATATGTTACCTATAGATAAGACAGGAGAGGAAGGGAATCTGAATCAAACGCCCAAAAGGACTATTTGAAATGGTTATACTATAGTTGTTTGATCCTTATTCTGTACCATGAGCTAAAAACACACATTTGGCAAGGCTTTCATGGGGATTTTGTTTATTTCAGGGGTAGTTGTGACCCTGGTGGTAGTCTGATCCTTCCTCTGTATCATGAACCTAAAAACACAGATTTGCTAAGGCTTTCGTGGGAGTTTTGAACATTTCCAGGGGTAGTTTTACGACCCTGGTGCTAGTTTGACCCTTCTTCAGTAGCATGAACCTAAAGAACACTCACTGGAACCTGACTGATTCCCTCTTTGACCTTTAGAAATAGCTGATGTGAGAAGCAAAAGAGTATACCAGCCTAATTCATGATGAAGTTAGTAGCAATGCAGACCCCACAAGACCGGTGCAAAGTCATCATTATCTTTAATGGTGAAGGCCTCAGTTATCGCCAAATAGCACAGCCAATTGGTGTGTCCATCTCTAACGTAGCACGATGAATGGGTCTGCAGATATGTGGCCACAGGCTCCACTAGTGACAGGCCTCAAAGCAGACTTAACAGTGTAATTACCATAGGGGTGCATACCCTCATTACCAAATAAATACTTCCCATCCTCATATATTGTACATATGTAACCATAATGATGCAGTATGTGGTTAACATATTAATAATGGCATATAAATCTGTATACTTTTACTGGCAATTATGCTTCTAAACTACCACCTGGCACTATCATTCCCTCAACTGAATAGGAATGAGGTCAGCCACAGCATTTAAACTGCCTGACAATGGTCTCCAAGCACACACATTTGTCATGGCTTTAGTAGGAGTTGTGGGCTTTTCCATGGGTGGTATCTTGACCCTGGTGGGAGTCTGACAAGACTCTGTACCATTAACTCAAGAAATACTCCTGAGAACACATTTTGCCTTTTTTTTGGCATTTGAGAATAACTGATGTGAGAGTCAGTAGAGTCCAAGAATAGCGATCAATGTCCTGAGTGGAGTGGCTTACATAATAATTGTATCCACACCACAGTCTCATAATAATTGTCAATAATTTATGTAATGCATTGACAACCTAATGTCAGTGACTCAGAGCTGAGTTAGTTAGCACCAGAATGGCATCTTGCATATGAACAACCACCCTTGTGGTGAAGAATTATCACCCCAACCAATTATTATAGTACGCTTACGTCAACGATATATTTCCAGCACAGAATATGAGCAATGCATTATCTAGATCAAGCGTCAAGGCTCATCAGTGCACATGTGATCCTGAGTCATTGGCACCTCACTCCTTCATTGAGTATGAGTACACAGGGCTAACACGTTCTACACAGGGAGAAGTGTCTCACAATTGTTGGTCTGTGTATCTCAGAATGGCTGGGATGCTTACAGTGTTGGAGAAGGTTTTGGTGAGTGTATCTAAGGGAGCTTCACCCTGCCTGCCTGTTTGAGGTGGCCATGTCTACCTGGTGGTCCCAGTGTGGCGTTGAGTCTCGCCCCTGATTTGGTTTGTCCCATCCTGATCTGCACATGGCAGAAGCCTAATTTTAACTATGACTGAGTAACTAATTTTGAAGAATTAACTAGGAGGACCTAAAAAGCGATGCAAAGTGGAACAGGTCAAAAGAATAAGCGGAGGGATTGTTGACATTCTAGTTATATACATACATACATACATACGTCATCACTTACGTTAATAAAAATATAAATAACATTGTAAACAAAGCCCGGACAAACCAAATCAGGTGGATGAGGCTTAACGCCATACCGGGGCACAGCTACATGGCCAGCAGCTGTGCCTTTGCTATCTATTAACCCGGTAGCAGCAACGGGACAAATTTGTGGCTTTACCGCGTACCAGCGATGGGCCAAATTTTTGCCATGATATAAATCCCCCTAAATAGATGATGCGTAAACTGATCACAAATGCATTGATACATATTATGAAATGGTTTGTGTGAGTGATGATTTTTTCTCATTATTCTCGCTTAGAGGGAGCGGCCTTTAAGAACCATGATCCCCGCAGCTACCACCGGGTTAATGCCTTAGCCACACCACACCACCCATCAGATCCAGCCATGCTAAACACCACACCCCACATCAGACCTGCCACACCCAGCCACACCACACCCCATATCTACACCACCCAGCCAAGCCACACCACACCCCATATCAGACCGTGATAAAACACACCACACTGCATATCACACCCAGCCACACCACACCCCAAACCTACACCACCCAGCCAAGCCACACCACACCCCATATCAGACCTGCCACACCCAGCCACACCACACCCCATATCTACACCACCCAGCCAAGCCACACCACACCCCATATCAGACCTGCCACACCCAGCCACACCACACCCCATATCTACACCACCCAGCCAAGCCACACCACACCCCATATCAGACCGTGATAAACCACACCACACTGCATATCACGCCCGGTCACACTACACCCCTATCTACACCACCCAGTCAAGCCACACCACACTGCATATCACACCCAGCCACACCACACCCCATATCTACACCACCCAGTCAAGCCACACCACACCCCATATCAGACCGTGATAAATCACACCCAGCCACACCACACCCCATATCAGACCGTGATAAACCACAATACACTGCATCACACCCAGCCACACCACACCCCATATCTACACCACCCAGTCAAGCCACACCACACCCCATATCTACACCACCCAGTCAAGCCACACCACACCCCATATCTACACCACCCAGTCAAGCCACACCACACCCCATATCTACACCACCCAGTCAAGCCACACCACACCCCATATCAGACCGTAATAAATCACACCCAGTCACACCACACCCCATATCTACACCACCCAGTCAAGCCACACCACACCCCATATCAGACCGTGATAAATCACACCCAGCCACACCACACCCCATATCTACACCACCCAGTCAAGCCACACCACACCCCATATCAGACCATGATAAACCACACCACACTGCATCACACCCAGCCACACCACACCCCATATCTACACCACCCAGTCAAGCCACACCACACCCCATATCAGATCATGATAAGCCACACCAGCAACATCACACCACACCTCATAATAGATCCTAGCACACCACACATCACACCACATCCCCCATCACAGCCAAGAACATCAAACCACATAGTGCACCCAGCCACACCAGAGCCCACATACCATCCAGCCACACCCTTCACACCATGTTACACTAAACGTCACAGCTATGTTAATACCCTATATCACTTGGCACTTACATATAGCAGTCAGTGACACTCTATTGCATTAGTCTTCCATTATGAACCATCTTGGTTGAGTAGATTATCTCACTATATACAAAAACTATGGTTAGTCTACTCCTGAAAACTCTCTCTCTCACACACACACACACACACACACACACACACACACACACACACACAATCCTCTAGGGCAGGGGTCGGCAAGCTTCACAGTGCCAGGCAGGGGCAGAGACAACAGCTAGGTGCACTGGAGTGCCAAGGAGAACCCAAAAGTGACTGTACAAAAACTTTATAGATAATTATCAGGCACACAGTGGCTAGATTACAAGAAATTTATTTAAAACCATGCACATCAGTGAGTGCAGACAACAGTTTTATCATATTAGTGGGATGGTTGGTGCCACGGAGAAGTGACTCAATGTCTGGATTGACTGATGAGGTGGTCACTCAGCTGGGAGTGTATGTGGGACTTTGTATATTTCATTTTTGAAAAGAGTTTTTCACAACATTGCCAAACATGGCAACGATGCATTTTACATGCTTAATGTATTTGAGAGAAGGGAGTACAAGTTCACGGAAGAAGAGGTGCGGTACCTTGCCTTCTGCTCCTCATTACACAAAGTTGCGGGCCAGATTGTTATAGACATATCAAGCAGGGTGACGGACCATGAGTTCCGTCTCTGGCCCGTGGGTTGGAGGTTGCTGACCCCTGCTCTAGGGCACAAGCTTTCCATATTTTTGATCACCCCACAACACTTACATATCTTTTTCTCTTTAAAATATTTTAACATGGGAAGTGGTGTGTACAGAAAGCAGAAGACAGTCAAAGTAATGAACAGTGTGTGTGTGTGTGTGTGTGTGTGTGTGTGTGTGTGTGTGTGTGTGTGTGTGTGTGTGTGTGTGTGTGTGTGTGTGTGTGTGTGTGTGTGTGTGTGTGTGTGTGTGTGTGTGTGTGTGTGTGTGTGTGTGTGTGTGTGTGTGTGTGTGTGTGTGTGTGTGTGTGTGTGTGTGTGTGTGTGTGTGAGCTCAAGGGCAAAAGAAGGAAACAATAATGAAAGAAAGCCTGCAACTCACTGCTCCTATAGAAAAGCATTCAGAGAAGTGGCCAAGATAGGTCAATTTTGAGAGAAGAGGTGTCCTGATACCCTCCTCTTGAAAGAGTTCAAGTCATAGGCAGGAGGAAATACAGATGAAGGAAGATTGTTCCAGTGTTTACCAGTGTGAGGGATGAAAGAGTGAAGATGCTGGTTAACTCTTGCATAAGGGATTTGGACAGTAAAGGGATGAGCTAAAGTAGAAAGTCGAGTGGAGTGGGGCCACAGGATGGGGGGAGGAATGCAGTTAGCAGGTTCAGAAGAGCAGTCAGCATGAAAATATTGATAGAAGATAGAGAAGCAACATGATGACGGAATTTAAGAGGTAGAAGACTATCAGTGAGAGGGGAGTAGATGAGACGAAGAGCCTTAGACTCCACTCTGTCCAAGAGAGCTGTGTGAGTGGAGCCTCCCCACACATAAGATCCATACTCCATATGAGGGCAGACAAGGCCCCTGTATATGGATAGCAACTGTGTAAGGGAGTGGAACTGGCGGAGACGATACAGAACACCCATCCTCGAGGAAGCTGATTTAGTGAAAGAGATGTGAAGTTTCCAGTTAAGGATGTTTAGTGTTGAAGAAGGTGACAGCTGAGTGTTGTCAAAGATTAGGGGATGTCATTTCAGGATAATTTTAGCCGAGGCTCAACTTTTGGTCTCACCTGTAGTTTGTTCTTCACATCCTGGGTGACTGAAGATGATGGAGCAGTCAGGCTCCCCAGGGCTGATCAGGCTGACTGGAGGTGGACTGCAGAGGAAAGGAGGGAGGGATGGGTTGTTGGGATGGGACGGGAGACTCTGGGAGGGGAGAATGTGGCTGGCACTGAGGGGAGGAGGGAGGGATGGGTTGTTGGGATGGGACGGGAGACTCTGGGAGGGGAGAATGTGGCTGGCACTGAGAGGAGGAGGGAGGGATGGGTTGTTGGGATGGGACGGGAGACTCTGGGGGGGGAATATGTGGCTGACCGCTCTTCTGAACTTGCTAACTGCATCCCTCTCCCCCCTCCCACGCCCTCACCACACTCGACTTTCTACTCAAGCTCATCCCTTTACTGTCCAAACCCCTTACGCACGAGTTAACCAGCATCGTCACTCTTTCATCCCTCACACTGGTAATCTCTGGAACAATCTTCCTTCATCTGTGTTTCCTCCTGCTTATGACTTGAACTCTTTCAAGAGGAGGTTATCGGGACACCTCTCCTCCCGAAATTGACCTCTCTTTTGGCCACCCCTCTGAATGCTTTTCTATAGGGGCAGTGAGTTGCGGGCTTTCTTTCATTACTATCTCCTTTTTTTGCCCTTGAGCCGTTTCCTTTGCTGTAGAAAAAAAAATCCCAAAGCGGATTTCTTCCCCTTCAGGACTCGTTTGAAGGGAGGAGAACATACAGCAACAAGACTCAAGGAGCAGGTTCACAGGAAACAAAGAAGTTCAGCCGCAGCTCTCACACTTGGAGCTGAAGAAGAGAAAGATCTTGCCGACTGGTATAAGGAGAATGAATTCTTATACAACAGTGAGAGGGCTGACTTCAAAAACCAAAATAAAAAGCAAGAGCCTTTCAAGTAAAGGCTGAACAGCTGTGCAGCTGCAAACCAAGATCAACTCTGAGAGATAGAGTCGGGAGGAAAAAAAAACAAGCCCTCCGGTGGTCTCACACACAGGGAGATGTGTATCATGAAGAACTATGGCTTCATTGCCAAGTACGTACACGAGGAAGGTCGCAGAAGGCAAGTGGCCAAGCACTGCCCACCAAGTGAAGAATATGGCTGCTGAAACATGGCTCATGAAACAGCAGCCATCAAGAGTGACTCTGAACTCGTGTTTCATGAGGGGAAACAAATGGACCCAGCCACTTGGAAGAGATTCAAGGTAATTGATATATATATATATATATATACATATATATATATATATATATATATATATATATATATATATATATATATATATATATATATATATATATATATATAGATAGATATAGATATATATATATATATATATATATATATATATATATATATATATATATATATATATATATATAATAATGTATGGATTTGAAGAGCCTCAGCAAGAGGGCCAGCTGCACGTCATCTCATCCTTCCTCCGCACCAAGCTAAGTATACCGTGTATTGTTAGTGTAGCCAGGTCAGAGTAGGTTCTGTAGGCGCACGGAGACGCGTTTTGTCAGTTTGCGTGTGTGTGGTGGAGTTTTCTGTTCTTTTGTTGTAATAAAGCTGTGCATAGTTGTACACACCTTATCAGTTAACCTTTGTGTACACTGAGGGTCCTTGCCAGACCCATAAGGAGATATAATTAAGAACCCTACAGATGATTTGAGGTCCTTTGTGTGTGTCGTGGTCACCATGAGGCTTCCTACAGAGATCAAGCTCCATGTTGGGAGGCCTGTACGAACACAGAGGAAGCCAGGTAAGTCATGCTTACTACACTTTTGCCAGTAGTACACCTCTTCGTGTCTCTTGACACACCACAGGGATCATCCCTTGCTGGCTAGTTTCACCTTTTGAGCTCACGCACTGTTTAATCAAAATTTTCTCCCTTAACACTACGGCTATATTGCCAAGTACATGAGGAAGGTCTCAGAAGGCAAGCAGCCAAGCATTGCCCACCAAGTGAAGAATATGGATTGGTTGTTGGGATGGGACGGGAGAATTTGGGAGGGGAGAATGTGCCTGGCACTGAGGGGAGGAGGGAGGGATGGGTTGTTGGGTGGGGAGGGAGTCTCTTGGAGGGAGGTCAGGGTGCCATGAGGAAGGGTCCCCGCGGAAGAGGGTGTCTCCGGGCTCTGTTTCTCAGCTGGCCTGTCGTGGTGTTTGGGGAGCCTGCGGAGATAAATAAACTATGATGGTCTTCATGGTCACATTAGTTTTGCAAGAGCCCATTAACCCTTTGACTGTGGATTTCCTCCAAGAAGACTTCACCAAGCTACAGGAATGGAGCAAAAAGTGTCGGCTACAATTCAATGAAGAAAAATGTAGAGTTCTGCACCTTGGGAGTGGATGTCCAGCACACCAATACCACATGGGAAACACTCCACTATCCACCACAGAGCCAGAGAAAAACCTGGGAGTATAGGTTATCAGGCTATCAGTGACGGCAAAATCCCTGACAATCGCAGTGGAGGGGTTAAAACATCAAGTGTATGACAAGAGCAGTGGTTTCAATAGCTATTTCCTCCTACAATTAAGACCCTTAGGAATACTGATAAGCCAGAACAAATACCTTTGGGAAGCCCTGTGGAGGCGGAGGCAGAAAAATGTGAAGACAACCACCCGGGAGCAAGGAGACCACCACCGTCAGGGGAAAGCAGGGACCTGAAAAATAAAAAATATTAGGGAAAGAAAGAAAACCAAAGGAAAGGACAGTAGAAAAAGAGAAAGGAAGGAAACTGGTTGGCATTATAAGACACTTCGGCTAATCACATCAGCTATTTCTAAAGGTCAAAGAGTGGGTCAGTCGGGTTCCAATGAGTGTTTCTTTAGATTCATGGAAGGGTCACACTACCACCAGGATTATAAAACTACCCCTGGAAATGCCCACAACTCCTAGGAAAGCCTTTTCAAATCTGTGTTTCTTCAGGTTCATGATACAGAAGAAGGGTCACACTCCCACCAGGGTCACAAAACTACCCCTGGAAATGCCCACAACTCCTAGGAAAGCCTTTTCAAATCTGTGTTTCTTCAGGTTCATGATACAGAAGAAGGGTCACACTACCACCAGGGCAACAAAACTACCCCTGGAAATGCCCACAACCCCTAGGAAAGCCTTTTCAAATCTGTGTTTCTTCAGGTTCATGATACAGAAGAAGGGTCACACTACCACCAGGGTTATAAAACTACCCCTGGAAATGCCCACAACTCCTAGGAAAGCCTTTTCAAATCTGTGTTTCTTCAGGTTCATGATACAGAAGAAGGGTCACACTACCACCAGGGTTATAAAACTACCCCTGGAAATGCCCACAACTCCTAGGAAAGCCTTTTCAAATCTGTGTTTCTTCAGGTTCATGGTACAGAAGAAGGGTCACACTACCACCAGGGTCACAAAACTACCCCTGGAAATGCCCACAACTCCTAGGAAAGCCTTGTCAAGTATGTGTTCTTGGGCGGGGAAATGTCTTATACTACGAGCCTTTATCCCGAACAAGTTGTTGAGACTCAGGGCAATATCCAGACATTTATATTACTGATTTAGTGTTTAATTAGACACTGGAAACAGGTTGCAGTAATAACCAAAAGCTTGTAATTAGTTCCTCCCCATTAAAAAGACTAATTTAGCAGCAAGTTTTCCCCCACTACTAATTCTGAATTTATTGTGTCGGTAGAATAGGTATTATGGTGACATCTTTTAGCTGGCGCCTTTGGTGGAGTGAACACTTGTGCCACGTTTCCTAAGCCTGCAATACTGCCTCTCTCTGTGTGTGTGTGTGTGTGTGTGTGTGTGTGTGTGTGTGTGTGTGTGTGTGTGTGTGTGTGTGTGTGTGTGTGTGTGTTGCTTTGTTTCACCGGATGTATCCTACTATAATACAGAGGCTGAGCTGCCGTGGTGTCTGGGCCAGGGATGCAAAGTGGCACGCTGCACATGTGACGGGATCAGGCCGGGAAGACACTCACGATCAAGTGACTGGCTTATTTTTACTGTTATTCCTTCACATTATATTCTATTTATAGTTGTGAAAGTACTTGCTCCCCTCAAAACTAAAATAAATGTCAAAGGTATGTGGCAGCTTTTTTGAGAACTGGCATCCGAAGCTCTGCCGGGTCAGGCTGGGTCACTGTCAAGTGCTGCCGCTCACCACTGGCTTAATTTTTTTTCTTATTAAGAAATTTGCTCATTTTTACTTGTATTCCTTCACAGTACATTCTAAAAAAATAAATGTGAAAATACCTTCCACCCAAGAACTACAGTGAAAGCCAATAACACCTGGCAACATCTTTTTAGGAACACTGTAAATTATGTGTGCCATGTTTTCCTTATTGGTGCATAAATATCTTATGCATAACAAGTTTACTGTTCTTTGTAATGCTTAAGAGGCCATGGCCTGGGAGGCGTGGCACCAGTGTTCATGAGGGAAGTACTGTTCCTTGTAATGCTTAACAGGCCATGGCCTGGGAGGCGTGGCACCAGTGTTCATGAGGGAAGTACCCGCAACACTACACCAAAGCCTCCAGAGAAGAGATGGCGCACCAGAACTAAATAACGTCACCACCACCACCACCACCACCTCAGCCACCACTCACCACAAACAAACAAACAAACATTCCTAATTCACACTCACCCCCCCAAAAAAAATCCTGGGTCACCCGCAGCCAGCCATCACTAAATGGTTGACATTTCAATGCCTGTTGTGCACCTGCCGCCGCCGCCGCCACAAAATATCGTGCAGAGGCTCAACTTGCTTACTGTTTCTACATTTCACATAGTGCTCACCAACATCACAAGTGGACAAACTACAACAAAACCAGGCAAATGAATGTTTTCCCTGCTGTGTATTCCCCAGCATGCATGCTTATTGAACAGCAGAGCAACTTATTTCTGCCAGGAGGTATTTCTCTCAGCACTGAAACACGCATAGTGGACCACCACTGCCATGTCCCGTCCTGCGTTAGGTATTTCCGCTGCCCACACTGCGTGCCCAATAAATTAAAACTAACTAAACCTAACTCTAGGTATGCCATTTGTTATGTATTTGTTGGTCTGTATGGTCAAGCAGATAAAGTTCAGTATTTTAAAACTGTAGTGAGTGCATTTTTCAGCAAACCACAAAACCAGTACATAAAATTATGTTTGTCAAGGGCTGCCCTGAAATATGTGCAAAATACGCGTCATAACGTCCCTCCCCCTTCCTCCTGCCTTCACCAGCAGCATCTGTCAGTCATGGCAGGCCAGATAACTTTTAGGGTTGCCACCTGTTCCTTAAAATATGGATTCGTTCTGTATTGGACAATGGGATGTTGCATTCCTTATATTTTTAAGCTCAAGGTGGCAGCCCTAACTGGGACTCTATTCCCATTGTTTTCCACTTTGAGCACTCTTGTCTTGCAGCGAACAAAGTGAACCCACGCTCACGTCTTTGACCTGTACAAAGAGATTCGCCAGTCCTCGTCGAGAGACTGACTTGGTCAGCTAGGCTGACGTCAGGGGACAGAGTAGTCTATCGGCATCCATCCCTCCCCTCCATGAGCCATCACCCGGCAAGGGTCTGTGGTCCCTTCTCGGAGGGAGGTACACGCTTGACGGCCTCCATATAGTCTGTGTCCCCACTGTGAGGTGGCTAAGAAAATATGTATAGAAAGAAAAAAAGAAAAAATAAATAACGCATCATATCAGCATTCAAAAAACTTTTGGACAAGAGTTATGAACAGTTTTGTGTGTACCATACCAAGGACAGACAACATCCCCACAACTTATTATTATCATTAATACAGCCCCTAGTGTAAGGACGCGTAGTGGACATGGCTGTTGTACATTCACCCACAGATACTTACACTCCTCTATTCATGTCTATTCCTGTACAGCTTGCACGGATGACTTCTGCGCCAGAGCCCGCACATGGAGATATGCCGTGCAACTTCATATTTAACTCCCATACCATCATTACAAGGCAAGAGTGTGTGTCTGGCAGTGACTTACATCTGCACCGGTGTGAGGGAAAGAGGTTCCCCCTCCCTCCCTCTTGTGGGGATTGACAGTGTGTATTGCCTTGAACAATTCATCCTGAAATTTCCCCCATATCCTCCTTGTGTTTCCCTCCACTGTTGCTGGATTACATAAGGGATGGAAAACATAGAGGAGGCAAAACAATCTGATCTTTACATGGCTGGGCATAATGAAGCCTCCTCTTCCTTTGGAGGTCACTTATCAGTGGCTTCTTCTGCACGCCATAACACCTGCAGCCAAGGTCGCGTTGCAGTTTCTTGGCCTGTACGGAGCGACACATCACCAGGGAGAGTGTGGGTTTGTTCTCTCAGTTTCCTGGTTCTAAGGTGAGGAGTGACATCAAGCCATCTATCGTCCTAACACGTTCCTGCTTCTGTAGTTTTTTTTTCCCCTGGTTGTTGAGTGTCCACTCTCTGCCGGCCTTAAATCAGTGGGTCAAGTTTCTCACTGTTCAGTCCTTTTAGCTTGAAAGTTTCCTTATTTTTGTGTCCAGCAATGTAAAGATCAGAGACTGCTGCCTCCTGGATGTCTTCCAGCTGTTACGTAATCCAGAAAAAATGGGCGGAAACACCAGGATGTGGCTAAAGTTCAGGCTGAGTTGTTCAAGACCATGCAAACTCAAGCCCCTGGAGGGAGGGAGACCCTCCTTCCCTCACACCAGTGCATGGAGAAAAAGATGTAGCAAGTCACTGCCTCTAAGTTAATGCCTCTTGCATCCTAATGATGGCATGGTGCGCGGCATATCTCTGTGCGTGGACTCTGGTGCAGAAGTCAAGTCATCTGTGCGTGGAAGCTGTAAAGACACTTTCATTGGAGCAAAAAACTGCAAGTTTACTTACAAAATTGTATCATGGCATCATTTGATGTAAAATCCCTATTTACAAATATTCCTCTCAATGAAACTGTTGATATCTGTTGTGAAAATATTTTTAGGAATTGTGCAAACCACCAAACTGCTACGAGGTGTGTGCTGGGAACTAACATCAAGGAGACTCAGCTGGGAATGGAAAAAAAGAAGACCAAGAATTTAACACAAAAGAAAAAACTCTAGGATGAAAATTACTGCCAGAGGAAGATGAACAAGGAATTACTGATGAAGTTAACAACACTCACCAATTGTTTCCTGTGTTCCCTCTTCATCCTTCTCCTCCTCTTGTTCTTCTTCTTCCTCCTCTTCCTCTTCTTCTTCTTATCTCTGCAAATTCATTTAGGAATTAGAACTGTATAAACACAGATTCTTTTGGAGAATAATAAATTCCTGCAAGAATTTTAATGTTCTTATTTTATGAGAGAGAGAGAGAGTGTGTGTGTGTGTGTGTGTGTGTGTGCAGTATCTATAGGAACAGATGAGTGTAGTAAAGGTTTAGCATGAGGGCAAGGAGGGGGAGGCCAGTGCTCCACCCAGCCACCCTGACCCTCAAAACTAACAGGGAAACAGGACAAAGGAAATATTAGCTTAGAACATAACCTCCCTTGTCTGTCCTAACCTTCAAAGATTTATTCTATCACAGGGTTTAGACAAGAATTGCTCTGCTCTTTATAATACATGAAGGAGAGAAGGACTGGAGGTGAGGGAGGACAACCTCTTCAAGCCAGTTCCCAGACAGCTCTCTTCCGCAGCATTTAAATCATTCCCTCGTCCTCTGCCTCCTCCTCTCTCATTGCCGTCACCTTCATGTTCTTTTCCTTGGCATCTAGGTGTTTGGGGCCCACACAGAACAGGCAGCGTTAGTGTCCGCACTCCTCCCTCTCCACCTGTTGAGTGAGAAGTAACGGATGAAAAAAATAACCTGGATCTAAAGTGACTACCTAAGGGTAAAGGTTATAGGGAAGGCTAAGAGTATGTGGTGAGGAAGGAGTTGGCCTTGATGCTGTAAAAACTTGGAAACTAACACAACTACAATTATAAAAAAAGGTGGAAAAACTAAATATCCAAGAGGTTTGAACAGCTACTTCCAAGAATTCCCAATGCTTAACAATGATGATAATGGAAAGTTGGAAAGTTTGGTTTAGTGGGCGCAACATCTGTGGTCATATGCCGGAGAGACAGGAGGGGAAGGAATTATAGAAGGGAACAGACCCCAGGAGACGGGACACAACCCACGATTAATACCTGGTAACCATTCATTGTTGGGTTGACAGGGACGTAGGGTATTGGAAAAGGCGCCCAAATTTTTCCACTCCGCCCAGGAATCGAACCCGGTTGTGAGCCGAGTGTGCTAACCACTGCACCACGAAGCCCCCATGATGATGATGGACCAGAACACACATACCTTCCAGAGGAGTTGTGGAGGTACATGGGAGGAGACCAGCTGGAAGACCTGAAGGAGGAGGAAGGCCAGGGAGGAAAGTCTTCCATCGGCAAGGCTGGGAGACTCACAGCCCAACCACCAAAAAGATCTGAAATGAAAGGAAAGCAATCAAGGAAAGAAAACACAAACAAAGGAAAAGACAGTAAAAAAAAGAGCTAAGAAATACCTGAGAGATTAACTAATGAGCCTTGCCCCCCCTGGCGTAAGGCCCCACTGATTGGTGATTGGTTGATATCTTCATGCCAATGCACAGTGGGCCAGAATGGGTGATTATGGGACAAAAATATTTCCACTGCAGAAAATGTTTATTTTGTCCAAATATGCTTTTTCACTGATAATAAATGAAAAAATTATCATAAAGTAAGTATCAGTAACTGATTCTGAACATATAAATCTAGTAAGCTTTTCAATCCATTAAACGTAATTAACGTGAATTAATGGGAACTCAAGGTATATAATTGTTTCACCACATTTTGCATATTATATAATAAAAGATGTAAGACATAATATAAATACTTCCTCTAAATAGGTTGGTTTCTAAATCAAATAAAGTAACTTTTCATGAAGCTGTAGATAAAATTAACTACGGGTATATTAAATACAGGAAGGCTGCTAATCAGTCATAGTGCATGCATAGTCATGCTCTCCAGATGATGTCTCAGGATCTGTAACAAGGAGCTTGATTTGGTGTTTCAGCTGGTAGACCTTTCTTGTGTATGCTCCACATTTTATTTCTCATTGAGGTTATTAGGGGATCTGATGAGCAAAATAGCCTTCGCATTAAGTCCTCATTTGTTTTTTTACGAGATACCTTACGGCAAAATGACTCTCTGAACTTTTTGAATTCTTTATTCTTTGCTTCTTGTGCTTCTTCGGAATAAAGTCCAACTGGTAGGTTAAACTGTTCTATTACTGAAGCTCCATGAATAAGGATCCTATGCAAGCTTTGAGGCATGTAATACCAGTTGTACTCTTCTACATATATTTCAGCAGTATTGACGCAGAAGGATTTGAATGCTGCAATGTTGATTGATTGGTGGCATAATACTTTTATCGAGTTTTTAGAGGCAGGAGCGATGGCTAGAGGGCGGCAGAAGAGAAAGGAATGTATGAGACTGGTGTCTATAAATGTGAATGGTTTAGGTGGTGAGGAAAAGAGGAGAGTGATGATTGAAAATTTTGTAAATGGTAGAGTGGATGTGTTGGGAGTGAGTGAAACACATATTCGAGGAACTGGTGTGAGTGATGGTAGAGAGGGTACGTGGGAGGGTGTGCCTGGGGGGGTTGTATGGACGGGGATAGATGAGAAGTATAGAGGCAGGAGTAAGGAAGGATGTGCTATTGTGATGTCTGAAAGAGTGTGGAATGTGTGACTGATTATGGTTGGAAGGGATCAGGAATTGTGTGGCTGAAAGGAAAAGTGGGTTTAGAAAAGAATGCATGGGTGTGTATTTATGCACCAGTAAATGTGAAATGTAAAAAAGGACTGAGAGAAAGGGAAGCTTTTTGGGAGGAAGTGAATGCATGTTTGAAGAATTTTGAGAAAGAAAGGAAACTTATTATGATGGGAGATATGAATGCTAAAGAGGGTGATGAATGTGTGATGGATATGGTGCAAAGACTTACAGAAGAGAAAATCAGTGAAGAACAAGGAGGCTTCAGGATGGGAAGGGGATGTGTGGATCAGATATTTGCCTTCAGGATGGTAGTAGAAAAAATAATAGCAAAAGGAAAGAAACTATACGCTGCCTTCATGGATTTGGAAAAGCTTATGACAGAGTCGATTGGATTGCATTGTGGGATGTTTTAAAGATTTATGGTGGGAGGAAAATGCTTAGTGCAATAAAGTCTTTCTATGATGATGCATCTGCATGTGTCAAAATTACTGGAGAAACAAGTGAACATTTTGAGATAAAAGTGGGCTTAAGACAAGGTGCGTCATGTCACCAGGTTATTCAATATTTATATGGATGGTGTTATTAGAGTAATTAAGGGCAAAGTTGGAGACGTTGGAGTAAGACTGTTCGATGAGGGAAGGAAGTGTGTACTAAATTCAATACTGTTTGCTGATGACATGGTGCTCATTGCAGAAAATGAAAGTGACCTACAAAATTTAGTCAGTGTTTTTGATAGTGTCTGTAATAGGAGAAAACTGAAAGTAAATGTCAACAAAAGTAAAGTGATGGTTTGTGAGTGAAGTAGAAGTGAGGTTGTAGATTTTGTATGCCCATATAGAATGGGAATTGAATGTGAAAAAGAATGAAATTTTTTTTTGAATGGTGAAGAAATGGAGGAGGTCAATGAGTTTAAGTACCTTGGATCAGTTATGTGTAAGCATGGTGGTATGGAGGGAGAGATAAGAGAAACGGCATTTCAAGGAAGAAGGGTGGTAGGGTCTTTGGGACGAATCATGAATGGCAGAAGTGTGAGCATGGAGGTAAAGAGGGATTTGAGAAATACAATAATAGTACCAGCCCTCACATATGCAAGTGAAACGTGGGCCTGGAATGAAAGTCAGAGGTCTAGAGTGCAGGCAGTGGAAATGAGCTATTTGAGAAGTGCTTGTGGTGTGAGTAGAATGGATGGAATGAGTATTGAAGGTGTGTACGAGCGTTTTGGAATGTGTCACAGGGGTGAAGGGAAGAAGAGTGGAGTGGTGGAAGAATGAAGGACAGACCTTAAAGTGGTTTGGCCACATGGAGCGAATGGAGGAGTAAGATGACCAGAAGGGTGTAAGGGAGTGAGATAGAGGGAGGGAATGCTAGAGGACGACCTCCAGTGAAATGGAGGGATAGGGTGCAAGAGTACGTTGGGGAGAGGGGGGAAAGATCTTTGAGAAACTTTGAGCAGGCAAGGAGGGAGTGTCTGGATAGAGAAAGATGGAAGCTCTTCTGGCGTGGCCATCCCCTGGTGGGAGCTCCTAGGAGCAGGCGTCTATGAAATGAATGAATGAATGAATGAATGCTGATATCGAGTCCAGATGATAGAGTACACAAGATAATGTGCAAGTTCTTCAGTAATTCGACTTTGAGTCCGAGGATTCCACTTGATATTTCAACAAGTTGGAAAAATCTTCTTGCAGTATTTCCATCATTTGATGTACCAGGGCCAGATTGTTTTGGCATGTCGACAACTAATCCTGTTTGACAACGAAAGGCTTTCTGTATTTTAGATTTCTGCTTTTGAACTGCTTCCTTTTCTTCTTGTGTTCTTCCTTGCCATTTCTTTACAGGTAACTTGTAGGATAGATGTAAGCATTCCATAGTTCTTATCCAGGCATGTAAAGTTGATAATCCATGTCATTCCATCCTTGGACATAGACTGCTCTGAGACATTTTCTATGTCATTCATTTGCTTTGGAGATGCCCCGCACAGAGGACAACATTGCACTGAGTTGGCGAGTGATAAAGAGGATGCCACTTTTCCATCAATCATTGTCAAGTTCACCTCATGAATGACACTTGTGCCATTATTTATTTGTGTTGGTCTAAGTTGACATATTGCTTCTCTTAGGGTATTTCTCTTCCTCAACTAAAACTTGAGGTTTCCTTGACAAACTTGAATCGTGTAGGTCTACAACAAATGGTGATGAAGGTTTATTATTCTTCCATACAAGGACTTTCTCATCAGCTTCTGTTTCTCTACTAGGTTGTAGAGGCACCAAACAAGTGACAAAGAAACAGGATTCAGACACAACATTTCGTTCTTGGTTATCACTCCGTATCTGCTTGTAAATGCTCAGGCCAGTTGTGCCATCAAGTCCCATCTTGCAAATTAACCTATATTCATTAATCTCGTGATTGGATTCCAACTCACTCAAATATTCTCCTTGTTGTATGGTCCAAAAGGTCTGCAAGGTAACTTCAGCAGAACCGTCAGTAACTAGCCATTCTTTGGGAGGAGAAGGTAAGCAGTCTTCTTTGGCCAATCGAACATTGTTGTAGGAGGAAAGATTGTTTATTTCTTTTCCAGTGCACTGTTTCTCAGATTTTGGCAGCTTCTCTTTGAAAGACCACGGTCCAAGATCAATGACAATGCTTCACTTGGAGAAAAGGAGACCAGTGTTATATGATGAAGTTGATGGGCTTTCAAAGTTAACTTGGGCTAACGACTTCTGCTAACTGTGGCTGTCCATTCATTCTGAGAACTCTGGATGTTGAAAATACGCCTCTGGGGAGTTGTGTTTGTGAGCTCTTCAGTTTTTCTTCTCTTTGTTTTTCTGGACAAGTCTTGAAACTTTCAGGCCTGGGTCTTCCTCGCATTTTGCATCGTGTTTCATCAGGTGTACTTTTGATACACTTTGCGGCCAGCCAGTCTTTGTTCCTACTCAACATATAATTTAGGTTTCATAGCTCATTTACACCTGATTTTCAAATCCTTAAGAAAGTTAGTCACAACATTTTCTGCTATAGTGTTATCACTTTCAATGACTTTGATCTTTCCAAGTAAGAAACCATGTAATTTTCCATCACTGAAACTATGTATATACCCAGTCTTTATTTCTTTACTTGCTTCATTAAATAGATATTCATTATCAATACTCATTTCTGTTCTAGAAAATATTGCATATCTGAAAAAGAAAATATATCATATTAATGATTTTAAACGTAACATTTAGTTTTTTTAGCGTGTAACAGAAAACAAAGGTAAGGGTGACTTTTTTTACTTGGCGATGCAGCGCCCGTGCGGCACGGCATGAAACACAGACGTCACCAACTGTTCTCTATGTACTACGTAAAGTTGCAGCTAGTAGCAAAAATATCTTGTGATATTATTTACGACAGAACTGCCTAACATTTGGATAACAATTGTGTGCCAATCTTTTGCAAAGCTTTGCAATTTTTGTCCTCTAAAGAACCTTTTACATACATGACAATATTTTAACTTATCAATATTTTTTTTCTCAGAATATTTATAACCCAATTATAGAGCACAAGTATATTAACCAAGCCCCTCAGCATATGTCAAGGTGCACATAAACGAAGTGTTAAAAAATGGATACTCCCAACCACCCCCTGTCACGAACAGTAGCTAAAGAAACAAGGACTAGTCTTTGCTGGCGAAAGCCGTCCCCTTTCCACAGCACACGTTGGATCATGTTTCAACCTGTATATGAGTTGAGCGGCATGCTCAGATGGTGCGTCTGGCTGCTGTGGGCTGTAAACCTTTGTAGGTTGGTCAGTGTTTTCATACGGCCGACCACACAATAGTGATAATAGTGTTATACAGTGCAATACACTGACTGGATGGAGAGTAATTCTTATTTTATTCCTCTTACTGGCAGTATCATATATTTTTTAAGTACATACATGGCACGGAGAAGCCTTCAATCTCCCACAAATGATTCATGGTGCTAATTGTGGTACTGGAAATGTGAAGGAAGCTATAAGGATCCTGATAAGATTCTGCTGTTATCAATGCTTCTACTGCCTTGAAAAAGTTGGCTTATTAAAATGTTTATTTATGGAGGCAGGAACATGCCAAGTTGAGTAAAAATTGTTTATGCACACTTTATTCCATGTCCATAAATGCTCCTGAGGCATTACTATTATGTTTTTAATGATTCATAAAAAACTACAACAAATAACAAAGTCATTGCTATACTATGCATAATGATAAATGCAAGGTTTAGGAGGAAAAATACCTAAGAAACAAAATATTTTGGCGTGATAAAAAATCTGACTTGGGCTTGAAGTGAGACACTTGACTTTACAAATGTTAGCAGAAATGAAAAACTTATTAGGCTAAGTTAGGTGTCTAGTTTGGCTCCACAATTTCATCTCTGAGGCCGCATTAGTTAGTTACAAGTGTCAGATTCTCACAGCCAACATGTCAAAAAACCAGTCATGAGAAAATTATTTAAGATCAACAAACCAAGTCAGCCCACCCATAGACTTCACAATCTCTTTGACGGGAAACGGGGCGCGGGGCCGATTCGCAGGGGGCCGATTTTCAAAAATTTAAAATATAAATATTTTCAAACCAAAGTTGTGCTAAAGGACCTGAAACTAAAACAGGCACCTCCCCTTAGGCATATATGAGTCTCCATGAGCAGCGGTATCAAAAAATTCAAAGTCGTTCCCTAATAAAACCTGATTAATTGTTTTTATATAAGTATAACAAAACTTAAAAGGCTTATAAAATCCTCAGATTTTACGCTGATGCACAAACACTAAAATGCAGAGATAATCACTTATATTTTCAGAATCACAGTAATATTTAGCATATCTTATAAGTTTTTGCCCGAAATAGCTATTATTTTTTTTTTATTTAGTGCAATTTTACGTAAGTTTTTAACATCTATAATAAATCACTTAATTTTCACATTAGAAATTTAATAATTGAGGAAAGCATGGTGAAACATCTTAATTTTACTCAACAAAAGCAAAATATCTATTTTTCTATATACAATCACAACTTATTTTGGTTGAATCTGATGTCACTATTGCCGCAGCACGTCTTGCCGGCTATCTGGCCCTCGTCCCTTGAACAATCACTTTAGCCTTTTTGGCTCATGACTCTAGGGGCCCCGGTCAGTTTCCCGACTTGTACACGTCCCTGTTCCTCGCCGTCTCCTTCCTGCCCTCCCTCGATACTGCTCCTGCCGGTCGGCTGCTTCAAGGCCTTAATTTTTCCCCGCTTCTGGAGGTCACAACCTGGAGAAATTAGCTCCGAACAGTTGAAGAGGGACCTGCTGATGCGGCAAGATGGTAAGCGGCCAGGCTGTGCCCCTCCTGGCACCTGTACCCCTGCAAGGTCGGGTCTGAGGCCGCCAGGAACCCAGGAGGTGCCTGAACCTGTCCCTTCGTGGCGCATGGCAAGGGAGAGGAACCTCAACCTGCGCTCCTTCTGTCCTCCCCAGACATCAGGGAGTCCCAGCGACATCCCGAAGGACGCCATGTGGGCCATTGGGAGATGGCTGCTTCAGGGACCGCCCGGCCTGTTCCAGCTCCCCTGTCGACCAGCTCTCGACCAGGGCGTCGAACATCACAGAGAGGGCGGGTCGCCCTCTCGAGCTCCACGGCATCTTCATCCTCCTGCTGGGCAAGCCCCTGCTTGCAGCACTCTGGCCAGAGGAGTTGGCCTGGACCTTCCTGGCCAGGTAGCTGGCGCGTATAAGCGACCGCGGCGAGGAGCAACTTCGTCCGTCGGCGGGTCCGGCTGGTCGTCGGCCAGCTCCTCAGCAAGCTGGGCCAAGATCACCGTCGTCCTCCCTTCTCCTCTGCTCTTGGCCCGGGTCCACAGGTCGGCCTGCACGTCCCTCGGGGAAGAACCCGACGAGCCAGCAAATTGCGCTGGGCCAACCTGCTGTTCACCATGAAGTTCTGCACGCTATGTCTTCTTGTATCGTCCTCTGATCCTTGCAGTTGTGGGAAGGGCACAGACGATGAATAACTGTAGGTCCTTTACTTGAGAGTAAACAGAGTAGGACAGCGATAATCCTTTACAGAGGGAAGTGCCCAGCTGACTGCGTGCCTTAGGCGAAAGAAGGACGCGGAACTGAGCTGAGCTGCTATGTAGGCACCAACTAAACGTACATTTCTTGTTTCCTAATACGCAAAAACTGTGGACTTCACCATCCTACAGTTATCATTCATTTTACGTAAAGATTTCAACCTAAAGTTACGCAAATTTGCGCTTTACAACGTTTTCAAAGTGCACGCATGGTGCTATTTTATAAGGGGTTACCTTGAACTCGACCAAATCACTCTAGAGACACTCCTGCCTGCTTGTATGCACTAAAACTTGAAGATTTCTTGGTCCTGTTTCCACTTAAATTCGGAGTAAGAACGCAGAGGTGTTTGAGTTGTCGCAGTGAAAGTCGCCATAACAATCGGCCCCTTACGCGAAGCCAGCGCGCCAAGACTGAAGAGATTTCCTGTCAACTTTAGTTGTGAAGTCCATGGCCCACCTTCAAAAACAGCCCACAGTAGACACATCACCACGGCAGTGTTGATCAAGACTAAATGTGTTGAAAGCATTTATATTATACAGCAAGGTTTCAACAGCTGTTTCCTCCTACAATTAACCTGGTAGCAGCGACGGGCCAAATAGGTGGTTTTACCGCGTATCAGCGACGGGCAAAATTCTTCCCATGACATAAACCTCATAATATATACGTATGCGCTTGATCACCAATGCATTGATACATATAATATAATGGTTTGTAAAGTGATGATTTTTTGTCATTAATTCAATGGAGAGGGGTCAAGAAACATGATCGCCACAGCTGCTGGGTTAACACTGCTTAAAATAATGGTGTTTCAGAACAAATACCGGGGAATATTCACGAGAGGGTAGCCTATCTATTAGTTTGAGATGCTGACTGTTTATTTCCGGACAAAATATGCCGCTGTTTATCGCGGAGACTATTTTCTCTGGAAATGACTAAATGACTGACTTTTTCAATGCCTTTTGTGTACCTGCTGCCGCAGCCACATACTTGCTTGCAGAGAGGTTCAACTTGGGGGATGAGGGATATCAGGGTTTTGGGTGGGGAGCAGATTTAAACCATTACAACACAACTTTTACACATAACCCAATCCCCTAATAGGGCCTTTTACCCCCTCCTAACTAGAGGGGGCTGCGTTGGTTATATACTAGAGGGTTCAACTCCACCTTCTGCCACGGTGAGAGGTGAGGCCACTGTTCTTGCCTGTTACCTGTGGTCGGGCCGCCATAGGGTGACGGATTACGACCTTCCATGATTCCAATATGTTCACACTTAACCACTATTAGCTGGCCACCATTATGATATTTTGGAAAATATATTGTATGTTGATGAGACATTGCTGCATATCTTCATCACAAATTTGACAAAATTAGGTAAACACCCACAATAAAATAATGAGAAAATAGTGCATAAACATTTTGTTCACCTTTTTTGCTTCAACTCGTCATTATTATACTTTTTATTGCATTAGAGTTTCATTTACAGTTTGAAATTCAGCACATCTATTCGATTCAGCTGGTATATGACATGTACCAATAATCAGGGAAAAGGACGAGAAAATAACAAGTCTATCTGATGAGATCGCCGAGGCGCTGCTAACTTGATAATAGCAGACATAATCATGTCGCGCAATTTCTCTGTCTCATCCGCTCACCTTGGCGATGGCTGCCAATTACTTCAAAATCCAGGCTCTGGGAACTCTATGTATATAACTCTCTTGATGATGTGGTAGTCATGAGTGAGTCAGCGGAGGAACTGCAGAACTATTAGATGTGGTGAATGAGTATGGGAGAGATTTTTGGAGTGAAATATAGTAGTGAAAAAGCCGATAATGGTTGTGAATGGGGCAGAAGATGAGAGAAATAGGACCTGAGCTAGGGAGGACACAGAGCTAGGGCAAACAGATGCACACAAGTACCTGGGTGTATGGATGAGTCCGAGGATGTGGAAAGGACAAAGAATGAGAAGATTAGCCTAGTTAATCAATGTGGGTGGGCTGTTCAGAAGTGCAAGAATGAGAGCATGTAAGTATGATGCTGAGAGGTGGGAAGAGTGTAGCAGTGCTGAGTGTGATGATGTATGGGATGGAGGGGTGATTACATGGAGGAGTTGAATGATAAAATTGGAAGGGCAAAATAGGATCGAGAAGTTAGCTTTGAAAGCAAACGAAGGTATGCAGCGGTGTTACTGAGGGGGTGATATGGGGGTGGAGCACTAGGGAAAGATTTAGAAGGCTACCTCTTAGATACAAAGTCAGACTGGAACGAATGGAGACGCGAGATTGGCACGGGAAGGTTTATAGGAGTGTGCATGAGAGCAAAATGGATTAAAACTGCAAGGAGAATGGTTGGTGACAGTGGTATGCGAGTCAGGTGGGTGAGCAGAGAGGAAGGAGGCGTTTCGGTGGAAGGTGACTGACAGAAATAGGTGAGGGCTCAATGGAATGTGAGAAAGGAAGAAAGAGAGACAGTGCAGTGAAAGGTGACGGTCTGAGGAGGTGGAAGAAGGATGGAGCGAGACCACTTTGGAGGAGTACGAAAAGGAAGTTCTGCAGGTGTGTCAGCTGGCAAGGATGGAAGCCTGGTGGTGATCTTCTCTTCCAAGCTCGAGCGGGCAGGGTATGAATGTGAATGCAAGAAACTACAGGTGGCCTGAGTTCCCAGCAAAGTGTGTCAGATGTGACAGGGTGGATGAAACTGTCGTGCATGTGATACTGGTGTGTGGGAGGTACTTGAGAGAAAGGACGGAGATGATGAGGGTGGCACTTGGAGGAGGTGGGCTGGGATGGAATGGGAGGATTGCATGACAGAGAGGGAATGACGCCACATGGGACTGAGGATGAAGCAAATGATAGAATGAGTAGAAGCCATGAAGAGTTTTCTGAAAAGATGGTGTGCAAGAAATAGGAATTGAAGATTTGCAATGGGATACTGCTGTGTTGTTTTTATTTTTTACAGGGTGTGCTGATACGAAGGCCTGACCTCCAACGGTCACCTGTACAGCAAGAGCAAGAGTGCAGTGGGCTGCGCTTCCCTGGACCCCCAAAGGCGCGACATTTCTGCAAGGAGGTGCATTGCAGCAGCGGCTGGACTGCTGTGCAGGAGGCTGCTGCTTGTGAGTATTATCCCCAAGAATTAGTACCTTTGAGAAGACATGTGGAGGCAGGAGGTGGAGAGACAGCCACTAGCTAGAGTCTGCCCCAGGGGAGGCAGGACCTGAAATACAGTAAACAAATATTAAGGAAAGAAAGAAAACAAAGGAAAACAGTAACACAAAGGAAAGACATCTTATTTGTCCTGGTAACCTTCTCAGCCTCACAGATACCAACGGCAGAGAGTGGCAGCGGCCACTACAACTGTGTGAAAAATACCACGTGTGTGTGTGGGGGCATACATCAGGGACGCGCGCCCTCACCTGCACTCCCACACAATAATAATACTTGCTCACACACACACAGCCTTGATCACCTTCCTGTATGACCAAAGTAGAATCTCTGAAGGCTGCTTGTGGTGTCGAAAGGCTGAGAACGATTGTCACTTCCTTAACAGACCTCACACCTCCACAAGTTATTTGGAATGGCGAAAGAGTGTGGACTGGCTCTTTATTGGGGCAGAGGTTTGCGCCATCTTGTCTTCCTTCTTCTTCTTGACCTGCATAGTGTTATTTCCTATTTATTTTTTTTAATTGTGTTTCTAATGGCGAGAATACTTGATGAAATGTGGTTACTGTTTTTACGGGTTTAAATTGTCTTACAAAAGTGTTTTCTGAAGTGTGTTTTAAGGGATATTGAACTCCAAAAGTATCTAAAGTTTAATGGTATATAAAATTATGAATAAAACGTCATTAGTGTTTTTGGGGGCTAATTTGTGTTTCCATTTTATTTATTTTGGATAAGTATTGCTCATCTCTTTGACTTTTTATCAACTGAACATCAAAAGTAGGGGAAACACTTTGTCCCAGCGTCCTCTATACTTCCTTCCTGAAACATAAACAAGAGTCGTCTTCAATATATTATTATAGCCAGTTGATACACCTTTTGTCTAACCTTGACTATCATAACTACAAACTTATTTTTGAGAGAGAGAGAGAGAGAGAGAGGAGAGAGAGAGAGAGAGAGAGAGAGAGAGAGAGAATGTTGTTGTTGATTTGTCTCCCAGGAGGCACGGCTGGTGGGTAGGGATGGCAGCACTGTTAATTTGAGGCCTCGGTAGTACTGGCACCGGAAACCTGGGTAACAGTTAGTGGCTGGTACTGGTACTGGTACCTGAAAGGAGTTTTTTTTCTTAATGACTTGATGAAATTCCCAAACAAATTTCCTGTAAAGAAAACTCTCTTCTTCAACTTAATATCAACTAGAGGCAGAAATGCAACGTTTAGAGCCTCTGATTAATGTAAAATCACTTAGGTTTTCTTGGTTGGACAGACCACCTAGTCTGCAAATTATGGGTTCGTGTGTCTAATTTCTATGAAAATCTCTCTCTCTCTGAATGAAGTGAATATTTATTTTTCCGAAAAAAAATAGCATGTATAGTTATTATGATGTACTGATCATAGTCTAACAATAAAAAATATTTATTAGCAACCTAAAAATAAAAAGAATCGACATGAAGAATTATCCAGTAAATCTAATAAATAAATAAAATAATAGTTATCGGTACCTGGTACCGATACTGGTACCGGGCGAAGCATCATGATCACTTGTGTCCGGGAAGCGACCGATCACTCGGCACCGCGCATTGCCGCTAGTACCGGTACCGTTAGGCGTCAATCATGCCTGGTAATAGTGAGTCAGAGGGTTGTAGAGTCTAGCCCACGGGAGGGAGACCAGGAGGCAGCAGAGCCTAGGACGCCTGAGTTCTGGGGATGTTCTGCCCACAGTGCTAAGTTGTTGATGCCAATAATGTTAGCGAGAATATCTTCAAGGCACAAACCACCACTAACGGAGATGACGCACCAAAGTGACTCCCCACCGTGCTTTGAGAGGTTTGCCGAGTAGACAGAAAACATAACGGTGCCTTCTGCATTAGGATTCGAGCAGAGGAGGTCAAGGATGCTGTCTGGTGATTCTGGATGTGCTGACTGAGTGAAGGGCCTACTTAGTGGGTCAAAAGAACGAAGAAGTTGAGGGAGGTTACGTTGGTTTCCGGTGCCTAATTTGAAATAACAACCGATGAAGTCTTTAAAGCCTCCATTCACTTAAAACAAATAAAAGTCCTGACCCGATAAAGTATAATCTCTATACTGCTTAAAGAAACAAACAGCGAAATACTCTCCTCACAACTTATTCATTATGTCCTCATGTAGACAAGCATTGTCCCTCAACGGATTGGAAAAAGGTAACATTATTTTACCGATTTTTTAGAAAAGGAGACAAAAAAATACCAGGTAACTACTACGACCCATTAGTCTAACTTCAATTGTGATGGCTTCATGAGGAAGCATAATTAGAACAAAATTGGAGTTACCTCGAGAAGCCACTCATTAATTGGGGATTCACAACACGGCATCCATGTAACAAAAAAGATTCACTGCCTATCAAACCTAATGACCATTTATAACGACCTCTTCCAGTTTATGATGTAACCAAATCATTTGGACGTAGTCTATCTTGATTTACAAAATCAAGCTCGCTTCAATTCCCGAAAGAAAAAAGAGTAAAAGCCATATTACACTTACACTGGAAAAATAAGGTTAAAGGGAAAGAGAGTTACAGAGCTATCAAGTCTAAGGAAGCATAACTCCACTCCCTCAAAACACAACACACCTTATAGAAAGAGCCTTTGAAACACGCTGGATGGTGACGGTATGGTAGAGCCGGAGAGAGGGAGAAAAAATGAAGGAACAGAATGAGGAAACTTGTTAGGGAAAATTCTTGGATAAGGTCTTTAAAGAGGAGGTCGAAAGGAGAGGAGGTGATAATGAATGCGACGTGTGACCTTGAGGCTGTGGTAGTGAGGATGATGGAGGAGGAGGAAGAGAAAAGGGAGGAGGAGGAGGAGGAGGAGGAGGAGAATGAGGAGGAGAGAAGGTGTTCAGTGAAGAATCTTATGAGTGATGAATATGAGATGAACACAAGTCTTTTATGTCTAAAGCTTCAGAAAACAGTGTGCAGAGGTGGCCATACTGGGGAAGGCACCTGCGCTGGCTAGCTGGTGCGACTTCTGCATGAAGGTCACACTACAGCTAACTGCCGTGCCTCCCATGCCCAAGAAAGGGACAGAAAGATCTACCGCCAGTTGTCCGAGCAGACAGCCATCACCTCCCTCCTTATCGAGACCCTAAACAAGCACCTCACAGCCTCCTCTCCCCAGTTACCAAGCGTCTCAGCGCCAAGCACCTCATCCTCTCAACACCCTACACACCTTGGGAATTATGCCAGCAGACCCAACCTTCCAAGAAACTGACGATTATGTTTACTAACATCAGAGGCCTCCAAACTAACATAGGAGATCTAAAACACTCTTATGTTATCCCGCACTCCCCAGACAACATAGCCACAGTGGAGACCTTTCTCAATCCCACCATTCCATAACTTTGGGCATATTCAAGGGTACTCTAGATGGCACCGAAGAGACCAGCCCACGGTACCTTCAGGAATCACAGTCTGCTTCCGTGACGGTCTTGCTGTGGAGGCCCTCGATGTCGACATACAACGCCACCTCAAATGGCATTCTTCAGGCTGTGGACAAGACAACGCGACTCCATCCTGCTCTGTGTATGCTACCGGCCATAGTGGCAGGGGCGACCCCATCCACTTCCTCCACACAAATCTCGACACCCTTCTGCTCAGCATTCCTGCAAACATCTCATTGTGGTGGGGGACATGAATCAGTACTTGGTGGCAAAGGCAGTTCGAAGACCTTTTGACCATGTACGGCCTCACTTGAACCACGTTGATTTCTACACATATCTCCGGCTCCTCCCTGGACCCAGTCATTACAGACCTGCCAGAGAAGTGGTCACCTGTCATCCCCTAGGTATGGTTGGCTCCTCTGACCATTCTGATGTGCTCACCACCATCAAGACCTCAATAGAACACGACGGGCCACCGCCGTGTGAACTGGTTGTGGTCCCAGGAGATTGGAACAGCCTGAGAGGCAAATCTGGACTCCATCGTGTGGACGGATATCCTCCACGGAACGTCAACACCCAAGTGAGAACTTAACAAACCTTCTTCTGTCTCTGCAACAAGAATATGTGCCCAGCCAGTCATATAAATCAAAACCAAATGATCAGCCCTGGTTCGGCTATCAGTGCAGGATAGCCGCGGACACCAAGTAGGGCTTGGCTGCGTTACAAGTCCAATCCTTCTCAGCATAATAAAACCTTACACAAAAGGCTGCAAGAACATGAGGCCGGGTGCAAAAACAGGCTATACAACGCTGGAAGGAGGTAATGAAGACCAAGCTCAGCAGCCAGTCTGTATGGGTTGCAAGGGTGGTGGAGTGGAGTGAAACAACAACAAGGCCTCTCAGCCGACAACGCCATCCCACCCCTCGTCAGGCCAGATGGGTCCGGTGGCTATGCGCGACAAAGACAAGGCGGAGCTACTGGCGCACTTCTCTTCAAAATGTCAGTACCTGATCCCTCCGCGCCCCCAAGCTGCCATCCTCACCAGGGCCTCTCTGGAGAGTCTCACTGTCACCAAAGAGGAGGTGAAAAAATCTGCTGCTGCAAATAGACCCCAAGAAAGCCCTAGGGCCTGACAACATCAGCCCTCACCTGGTAAAAAGATGCGCCAGCTAGCTTGCCTACCACTACCACCATCTTCAATAACATCCTTTCCACCTCCAAGTGGCCCCACACTTTGGAAGAAAAGCAAGTGGTGGCCATATACAAGAAAAAGGCAAACAGGACCCAAGAACTACCACTTGGTATCCCTCCTCTCACTGTTGGGAAAATCTTGGAGTCCCTTATAACAACCAAACTCACGGCCTTCCTCGATGCCCACCATCTCCTCAACTCCAAGCAATTCGGCTTCCGGCAGGGAAGATCTGCTGCAGACCTGCTGCTCCTTAACTCTGCCTCATGGAACCACTCGCTGGACAGGGGACTCGACACCTTCGTCGTGGCTCTTGACATAGCCGGAGCCTTCGACAGGGTTTGGCACTAAGGCCTCATCGCCAAGCTGAAGAGCCTAGGTGTGCGAGGCACCCTCCTGCAACTCATTGGGGACTACCTCCAGGACAGGGCGTTACAGGTGGTGATTAACGGCCACACCTCAAGCCAGCACCCCATCAATGCAAGCGTGCCCCAGGGCAGCGTACTAGGGCCTCTACTGTGGAATGTTTATTTCAGTGACTTTCTCCAGCTCATCCCTGAGGCCCAGGCGTACGCTGACGACTGCACCCTTGCCTTCACCAGCGACAGACAGGACTGGCAAGGCACAGTGTGTTGCATCAACGTGGCACTCGACAAAATTATCGCCTGGAGCGGCTGCTGGCAAGTCACCCTGTCAACAATCTACCCGGGCCGGGGATACAACTGGAGGGGAAAACGCTACCCCTTCAAGACTCCATCTCCATTCTCGGAGTGGAGTTCGACGCAGGACTCTCCTTCACCAACCATGCTAAAAAAATATCAAAAAAATGCAGCATGGAAACTCAGCTGTGTACGGCGCATCTCCCATCTACTTGACGCCAAAGGGACTGAGGTGCTCTACAAGGCACAAGTACGCCCCCTCATGGAGTACTCCCCCCTCGCCTGGTCCTCCTGCCCTCCATCCTACCTTGCAACGCTGGACCGTGTCCAGGCCAGAGCCCAGCGTCTGATACAGCGCACAGGTCCTCATCTCGCGAGTTGCTCCATGCAACCTCTCCATGAGCGCTGTGATGTGTCATGCCTATGTGTAATGTTCAAGGCACACAACCTAAACACACCCCACGTGGCAGCTCTCAAGCTCCCCGCCCCCCAACCCCACTCACCCAGCAGCACCACAGACAGGAACAAGTGGCTGTACCCTTCTCCAGGATAGAACACCACTTCCGCTCCTTCCAGCCCCCTACAGCCGCCTGTGGAACCAACATTCGCCACCGACCTCCACCATCGCGCATCACTTCAAGTCTTCAAGCGGGAGATGAACAGCTGGATTAGGACTTCTGAGGCAGTAATTCAATGTGTCTTGTATGTAGCTATAGATAGATGAAACTTAAAACCTTCAACTTTAGCACAATCTTCTGTAAGCTCTGTTTAAATAAAAAAAAGAGAATTACATAGATATAATTACATAGAAAATCAGACCACACAGACCCCATGGTCCAGACTAGGTGGTCTGTCCTTAAACCTAAGTGATTTTACTTTAATCAGATGGCTCCAAAACGTTGCTTTTCTACTCTTTTTTTTTTTTTTTTTACAACAACGGCTCACGGGCCCAGAAAAAAAAAGCCCGCTAATCGCTTCTCCCATAAAAGAACCAGAAGAGGTGGCAAAGAGCAAGTTCAAATTCTGGAGGAGAGGTGTCCTGATACCCTCCTCTTGAAAGAGTTCAAGTCGTAGGCAGGAGGAAATACAGATAAAGGAAGATTGTTCCAGAGTTTACCAGTGTAAAGGATGAAAGAGTGAAGATGCTGGTTAACTCTTGCATATGGGTTTTGGACCGTTTAGGGATTAGCATGAGTAGAATGTCGTGTGCAGCTGGGCCGTGGGAGGTGGGGCGGCATGCAGTTAGCAAGTTCAGATGAGCAGTCAGCGTGGAAATATCGATAGAAGATAGAAAGAGAGGCAACATCGCGGCGTAAATTAAGAGGTAGAAGACTATCAGTAGGAGGAGAGCTGATGAGAGGAAGAGCCTTAGCCTCCACTCTGTCCAGAAGAGCTGTGTGAGTGGAGCCCCCCCACGTGAGATGCATACTCCATACGAGGCGGACAAGGCCCCTGTATATGGAAACAACTGCGCGGGGAGAAGAACTGGCGGAGACGATACAGAACGCCCAACCTCGAGGAAGCTGATTTAGCGAGAGAGGAGATGTGAAGTTTCCAGTTGAGATTCTGAGTTAAGGATAGACCGAGGATGTTTAGTGTTGATGAAGGTGAGAGCTGAGTGTTGTCGAAGAATAGGGGATAGGTGTTTGGAAGATTGTGTCGAGTTGATAGGTGGAGAAATTGAGTTTTGAGGCATTGAAGGACACAAGGTTCCTTCTGCCCCAATCGGAAATGATAGCAAGGTCTGAGGTTAAGCGTTCTGTAGCCTCCAGTCTGGAGTCGTGTACTTCCTGTTTTGATGGTCTTCTATTGAAAGAAGTTGAATAATGCAGAGTGGAGTCGTCGGCGTATGAGTGGACAGGACAGTTTGTTATGGAAAGAAAATCATTGAAGAATAACAGGAAGAGAGTGGGTGATAGGACAGAGCCCTGTGGAACGCCACTGTTGATAGGTTTAGGGGAAGAGCAGTGACCGTCTACCACCGCATAGATAGAACGGCCGGAAAGGAAACTGGAGATAAAGGAACAGAGAGGATATAATCCGAAGAGGGCAGTTTAGAAAGCAAAGACTGGTGCCAGACTCTATCGAAGGCTTTCGATATGGCTAGCGCAACAGAGAAAGTTTCACCGAAACTGCTAAGAGAAGATGACCAAGAGTCAGTTAAGAGAGCAAGAAGATCGCCAGTAGAACGCCCCTTGCGGAATCCATACTGGCGATCAGAAAGAAGATTAGAAGTGGAAAGATGCTTTTCAATCTTCCGGTTAAGGATTGATTCAAAAGCTTTAGATGAACATGAAAGTAAAGCTATTGGGCGGTAGTTTGAGGGATTGGAGCGGTCACCCTTCTTGGGCACAGGCTGTAAAAGGCATACTTCCAGCAGGAAGGAAAGATAGATGTTGATAGGCAGAGACGAAAGAGTTTGGCCAGGCAGGGTGTCAGCACAGAAGCACAGTTTTAAGGACAATAGGAGGCACTCCATCAGGTCCATAAGCCTTCTGAGAGTTGAGGCCAGAGAGGGCATATAAAACATCATTAGGAAGAATCTTAATAACAGGCATAAAGGAGTCAGAGGGGATGAGTAGGAGAATATGCCCAGAATCGTACAAAGTGGAGTTCCTATAGAAAGTTTGAGCGAAGAGTTCAGCCTTAGAGACAGATGAGACAGCAGTGCTGCCGTCAGGGTTAAGAAGAGGAGGAAAGAGGAAGAAGTGAAATTGGAGGAGATATTTTGGCTAGATGCCAGAAGTCACAGGAAGAATTAGAAGAAGCAAGGTGTTGACATTTTCTATTTATGAAAGAAGTTTTGTCGTTCGGAGAAAAGATTTGGCACGATTCACTGCTGAAATGTATATATAAAATGTAGTTGGAGTTAGAATGTTCTGGAACTGTTTGTAATCTGCCTCTCTATCTCTAATATCACGTGAACAAGCATGATTACACCAATGCTATTTAGCATGAGGAGTAGAAAGTAGGTGGAATGTATGCCTCCATTCCAGAGACAATCACCTCTGTGATGCGCTGAGCACACACAGAGGGGTCTCTCTCCTGGAAGCAGTAATCATTCCACGGGAAATCGGAAAAGTACATCCTCAGGTCGTCCCACCGAGCTGAAGCAAAATGCCAGAAGCATCGCCTCCTCGGTGGGTCCAGAGGATGTACAGGAGCGATGGGACAGGATACAGAAATAAGGTTATGATCGGAGGAGCCCAACGGAGAGAACAGTTTGACAGAGTAAGCAGAAGGATTAGAGGTAAGGAAGAGGTCTAGAATGTTGGCCTGTCTCCAAGACGGTCAGGAATACGAATAGGGTGCTGAACCAACTGCTCTCGGTCGTTGAGGAGAGCAAAGTTGTAGGCTTGTTCACCAGGCTGGTCAGTGAAAGAGGATGAAAACCAAAGCTGGTGGTGAACATTGAAATCTCCCAAGATGGAAATTTCAGCGAAGGGAGAGTGGGTCAAGATGCGCTCCACTTTAAAGTTCAAATAGTCAAAGAGTTTTACATAGTTAGTAGAGTTAGGTGAGAGATAAACAGCACAGATGTATTTAGTAATAGATTGACAATGAAGTCTTAGCCAGATGGTGGATAATTCAGAAGAGTCAAGGTCGTGGGCACGAGAGCAAGTGATGTCGTTGCGCACGTAGGCGCAACATCCAGCTTTGGATTGAAATTTAGGATAGAGATAGTAGGAGGGAACAGAGTAGAGGTTGCTGTCCGTAGCCTCAGAAACCTCTGTTTCGGTGAGGAAGAGAAGGTGAGGTTTAGAGGAGAGATGGTGTTCCACAGAATGAAAATTAGAACGGAGACCGTGAATGTTGCAGAAATTGAGAAGGAGGAGGTTCGAGGAGTTATCAGGACACCTCTCAGGTCGGCAGCCAGAAGGGAATTTATGGTCCCCCCCCTCCTCGGGGACTCCGAGGCAGTTATTTTTTTTTTGCCATGTTGAATTTTGAATTTTGGGAAAAGGTGTGTGTTTTGTGAGTGTAGTGTGGTGTAGAAAGAGAGAACAGTCTTTAAATAGCATGATGAACTGCTCTCTGGTGTTGATGAGACAAAAGGGAAACGGTTAGTGAGGACATGGGAAGGGTCTTTGAAGGGCTTCAGCACTCTCCTCGCTCCCATATATCCTCACCGGGAGTAGCTCACGCCCGTTCGGTAGGTGCCCTCCTACCTACTACTACGAAAGTTAATATTAAGTTAAAGGAAGTGACGGTCGAGCTTGTTTTTAAAGGAGTCAATCGTGTTACACTGGATCACTGATGGTGGGAGCTTATTCCATTCTCGCACTACAACGTTGGTGAAGAAAAACTTGGTGCAGTCTAAATTTACTTGTCTGCATTTGAGTTTTATGCCATTGTTCCTCGTTCACAAAGTGTCATCGATCATAAACAATTTTGTTCTGTCTACATTCGTGAAACCATTAAGTATTTTAAAACATTCGATCAGTTTAGCTCGGAGGCGACGTTTGTCAAGAGAACATATTAAGGGTGGAAAGCCTTTCTTCGTAGGATGTATTGCGCAAGGAAGGGATCATTTTTGATGATCGACGCTGAACACCTAGTTTAGCAATGTCCTTTGCATGGTGGGGAGACCAAAACTGTACCGCATATTCCAAGTGGGGTCTGACTAAACTATTGTGGAGCGAATGAATTCCATCTTTATTCTTGAATAAAAAGTTTCTTTTAATGAAGCCCAACATTCTGCTCGCTTTATTTGCTGCATCGATGCATTGATGTGAGAATTTGAGGTTTGACGCGATTTTGACCCCCAGGTCCTTAACGCATTGAACGCTTGTGAGTTTAACGCCGCGCATTTCGTAATCGGACTTCTTATTTTTTGTTCCAACTTGAAGGACCTGGCACTTGTCTACGTTAAAGGGCATCTCCCATTTATCCGACCAAGCTGAAATTTTGTGCAAATCCTCTTGGAGGCTTTGCCTGTCTTCGTCAGTGAGAACCGAGTTACCAATCTTTGTGTCGTCTGCAAATTTACTAATGCGATTATTGAGTCCAACATCCACATCGTTGATGTAAATAATGAAGTGCACTGGGCCAAGAACCGAGCCCTGAGGGACGCCACTAGTGACCGGCGCCCACTCTGAGTTAAATCCGTCAATCACAACTCTTTGTTCTCTGTTGCTCAACCAATTCGCGATCCATTGGTTTACTTGACCGTCAATGCCTATTTGCTTTAATTTATAAAGTAATTTATGATGTGGGACTTTATCAAACGCTTTCTGGAAATCAAGATAGACTACGTCCAATGCTTTGGTTGCGTCATAAACTGATAAGAGATCGTTATAAAAGGTCAGTAGGTTTGACAGGCAGGATCTTTTGTTACGGAAGCCATGTTGTGAATCCCCAATTAATGAGTGGCTTTCGAGGTAACTCACAATTTTGTCTCTAATTATGCTCTCGAGTAGCCTACCTACAATTGAAGTTAGACTAATGGGTCGGTAGTTACCTGGTATTTTTTGTCTCCTTTCATAAAAATCGGTGTCACGTTAGCCTTTTTCCAATCCGAAGGACGATGCCTTGTTGCAAGAACATATTGAATACGGTAGTGAGGAGGAGAGTATTTCGCTCTTTGTTTCAGTATAGGATATACTTTGTCGGGTCCGGGACTTTTATTTGTTTTAAGTGAATGGGGAGCCTTAAGGACTTCATCGGTTGTTATTTCAAAATTAGGCGATGCTTGCTCGAGATTTACAATAGTACTGGTGTTGGTGGTAGTGGGAGGAAGACTGTTAGTATTAAACACCGAGGAAAAGTAATTGTTTAAGAGGTTTGCAATGTGTTGACTGTCAGTCACTAGTGCACCGTCGCTATTTGTTAAAGGTCCAATACCACTTTTGATCGCCTTTCTGTTGTTTATGTAACTGAAGAAAGATTTCGGATTATTTTACAGTTGGCTGCAATATTTTCTTCATATCTACGCTTTGCCTGACCTACTAGTCTTTTACTCGTCGCCTGGCATCATTATAAAGTCTAATATTTTCGGGCGTGCTTCGTTCTTTCTTTAACCTGTAAAACAGTTTTCTCTCATTGACTGATTGTTTAATTTCGCTATTAAACCACGGTGGGCTTTTATTAGTGTTAATTCGCTTCTCGCACAAGGTGACGAATGTGTTCTGCTGAGTGAGTAAGTGATTTTAAAGCAGCCAGGCATCCTCTACGTTGCCGTCATCTGAGAGTTGTATTTGTTAGTTTTTGTCGGATTTCTACGAAGTTAGCTCTTTTGAAATTGGGCACCCTTACTTTATTTCAGTCACTGATGATTGAGCTCTAATGTCGACGCGCACTAATTTATGATCGCAAGAATCGAGGTATTCTCCTACCGTGACACTACTGACTAGGTTATCTTGGGTCGTTATAATAAGGTCAGTATATTGTTTTGTCGAGTTGGCTCAGAAACCATTTGGCTTAGACAATTTTCTTCTAGAAATTCTATCATTCTATGTGACTCGCCTTCTGTACCTGACAGTGTCGCCCAGTCGATATGGGGGAGGTTAAAGTCTCCTTATATCAGTGAGTCGTTGTTATTAAGTGACTGCCTTAAGACGCTGTACATTTCAAGGTCGTCATCAGTGATTGCCAGGAGGTCTGTAGGTGACAGACATATTTAAATTGACTTTTGCAATGTTTACTCGCACGTACAAATGTTCAACGTTACTGTTTCTTGGTGTTATGTTAGTGGGTTGCAAATAGCTTTTGACAAAAAGGGAGAGAGAGAGAGAGGAAAACAATATAAATAGAGGAGGAACGAATAGAAGGCAATATGGAGTAAGGCGACTTTTCTTCCCGTCTCTTCTGCTTCCCGTTTTATCTATTTCTTCCTTCGTCCCGCTTATTTTTTTCCTTTTCTCCTTCCCTCAACCAATGTCTGAAGCGTAGCCTGACAAACCACCACCAAACGAAGCCGACAACGCGTTCTCTCTCTCTCTCTCTCTCTCTCTCTCTCTCTCTCTCTCTCTCTCTCTCTCTCTCTCGATCAAACTTCTCTTCCTTATTTTCCAACTGTGTGTGTGTGTGTGTGTGTGTGCCATTATTTTACTTTGTCCTCGGCACCTCTACCAGCATCTAATAACGCAGGGAAAATGCTTTACATTTACATAGAGAGGATTTGTATGGTTATTATAATTGATGATAATTTACTTCCCTCCGAGACTCGGATTTACCTAATTTCTTGAGCCACTTTAGAAAATAAAAACCCTAGCATGACAGTTTTAGCAATGTTCATTATGCGTCCTGGTGAAGAGGAAGATAAGTAGAACAGGATTATCGTTATAGCTATCACACACACACACACACACACACACACACACACACAATGACCCAACAGGTAATTTATCCGATAGATACCCGACGCGATGATTGACGAACCACCACCTCGCCCATCCAGCATCTACGCAATGACGCACGACCTTCCCCAGCTACGTAAGCCTCTAAGTCTAAGGGTTCCCACCTTGACAGTGACGTGGCGTCAGGCTGTGGTTGGTCGCTCTGCCGCCGCCTTGCTGCTAGGCGCGTTCAGGGCCGTTGTTGCTGTGGCTGGAGCCGCCGCGTGTGTGTGGCCAGGCGAGGTGCCGCTGCGGGGCCTCCCTCATCCCCCCCCCCCCCCACACACACACGTTCAGAGCAAGGAGCACACTCCTACTTTTCCAAAACTTTTTATATCCAGATCTAACTTCGGTAAATATTTGTTCCTTATAACACGATTACCACACCGGAGAAGCCGATCAATGCTGATGTTGACACACTGCACAGCACTCGGGTCACAAACAACTGTCACGCGATACCTGCTCACCGGAGAGGATTTTACGAGTAAAATGTTTGACCAATGTCCCACGCACGCAGTCCGGGAAACTAAGAGAAGGAGCGCGTCCCCTCCTCGTCGACGGTCCTCTGACAACTGACGCTGAGCACGCACCTGCAGCACCTCCGCCAGGCACTGTATCCAAGAAGCGTTAGCGAGCTCGCTAACTGAGATACCGATGTAAACATTCGTTAATGGCATCCAAGAAGCTAAACTATGGCGTCACAACGTGGTCAACTTAACGGGAGCCCCAGACCACTCGTATACGTAACAAAATTCATGATGATAAATTTATTTGTGATTTTTTACCATTAAATATAGGTTTTAGAGTACACAGAGCAAATTCAATTACAAAATGAAGATCTGCTGTACACACTGCACACGACTAAAATATCAACACGAGCGCTGCCTCGCTGCTGCTCACCTCCACCCCGGCCCGGTAAAGAAAGTGCCACAAGAAAATCTGGCATCTCTTTGCACAATTGCCAGATTGTCGTACTCAGGATATCGTATTTATCGGTTTTTGACCCTTAACTATTGCCCAGAAGCACTAATAATTAATCATCATGACTATAACAATATATGAATCCTGTTATCGGAGCCAAAGAAAGAGTTTTGGTTTCCGAAATCGTGTAATGTGTATATTATAATGTACATGTGTATGTATGACTGTACGTGTGGCGACACCCGGTCGGTGTCGCACAACAGGATGTCTAACAACACGCCGTGCTTTTGGCCGTGGGAAGCTGTGATGACCTGACACCAGGATCAGCAAATGATGACTTTCATCAGCCGTCATCAACCGGAACCCACACCCTTCCGGACGAACTACAAGCAAATAAAACGGGCGAGCAACGCGGAGGAGGGAGAGAAGACGGGTGACGGGCAGGCGAGCGGTGCTCTGCCGCTCCGCGCCCTGCAGCGGTGTGGCTGTCTCTGATTTCATGCGTCTCGCTCACGTAAACTGTAAACCTTGTATACAACTGTTAATATAGTTAAAATACATTTGGTATTTGTATTAACCTGAGAGAGAGAACTAAAGTGAACTAAAGTGAACTAAAGTGAACTTATAACGGCTACCGCTCGGCCACACATCACTTAACTAAAAGGCTATTGTGTTGTCTCAACCACTTCAATCAACTGGAGAACGCAGGCAACGGTACATCGGACTTGACGTGAGATAGCAGTTCGCGCTTTAAACTTATTAAACATTAAAAATAACACTGAACACAAACCACGTTAAAAACAGCTAATAAAAAGGCTAACAAAAGTGGTGAACAGCGGTTTACGGACCTCTCCGAAGTGTTCTATAGGTGTTATCTCTAATATAACATAACATAAAATGCATGGTGGCTGGTGGCCGCCTTGTCGTTAACCACGTAAAAAAAGTAACGCTCAAAGTTATTAACATAAATGATGTGCAGGGTGGTTACGAACTACTCCGAATTGTTATATCTCTCTCTCAAACGTAGCTTCAGTGACAGTGTGTGGGGGCAGTGAACGGTATCGGACACAGCAAGCATACGCTGACATCAGCGCGCGGCTTTTCCTGCCCCAGTGAGTCGAGTCAGCACACAGCCGCACCCAAGAGCACACCCCGCCCTGTCCCGCACCTCCACACAGCCCGCGCGCCCCGCCTCGCACCTCCACACAACCAAGTTTCCTTGGAGGTGTCCAGGCATTTGTTTCTTCCTTCGACACAGCTCGTCGTAGGTGCGCACTTATCTTCGCCAGGCAACTCGGACCTTTGAGGGTGACTGGTGGGCGTATATTGTCTGCCCGCCGCCCCTCCCACCACCGCTACCAGACGGGGGACGACAGACCCTGCCACCCCTGCAGCCCTGCCCTTGCCACCGGCGAGGCGAAGGACGCGAGCGTGCAGAGTAGTGTGGTATCGAGTTGCTGTCTTCGAGGTTTTTAACACATTATAGCTGACACTCATTGATACGGTTTCAGTAATTACACCACTTGCAACATTATTACAGGTGAATTACTATTATTATGTTCACGTGTTTAGGCGTGTGGGGCCGTATTTAATCTATTAGATTTTTCAGCTGTTGATTTTTCTGGCGTGTGGATGTTTAATATTTTTCTTGAGTAACATTGTTACGCATTTTATGTATAATCATTCATTTTCTTTTCTCCTTTCTTTTGTGTGTTTTATTGCACAGTGGAGAAATTTTGTCTTGCTAAGCCTCACTCATTATTATTTTTCCTCTTTTATTATGCATTTCAGAAGCATCGGGGAGGAGTGAGCACATACTTAGCGGTGAATGATTATTACTTTACTTATTTTTGCAGCAATATTTTTTTTCTTTTACCATTTTACTCCTCATTTTACTAGTAACTCTTTTAATGACAGAGAAACCTGACCCGAGGACTATGAGGGGTGGGTAGAGAGAAAGAACAGTGCCGTCAAGGATAACGGTAACTGTTCTCATGTAAGGAGTGTAGCAGTCTTCAAAGGGTGCTTGCTCCTCCTACGCTGCATGTGCAACCAAGAGGTCTTTACCTTACTAATCCCACAATGGCTTCTGCCCCTAATCACCCGCTAACAGCAACAGCAGTTAGGCCTTTCGCAGGGTAGCAAGGGAGGCAGATTATTCGGCCAAAGTGAGATTGTCATGGACATTTCATTCGTGTCAAATCCGGGAGATTAAATATCTCTCAGCCGCTCGAAGGTCAATCCCGGGAACGGGCGCAGGGCCCTCATAAACAGGAGCGCGTTCACTGGACGAAAGGATTATGACGTGTCTCGGTCACTTTTTCTTGAAACATTTGGGGAAGATGGGCAACACAGCCTCGTAAAGGGTATAAATTTTGCTGTGGACACTGTGCAAACGAGTGGCCTTTTTAACAGTCCAGTGGACGCCTATAGGCTATCTACTGATTTGATCTCGTGCTTTAAACAAGGAAACTGGACAGCTGGAGAAAACATTTCTGTAGCTAATGCTGGATTATTAATAGAGTTCCGTATGTACATGATTGTCATTAAAGTTCCTCTTCGAAGGAGTGCAGTATCCCTTGACTACAGCCCCACTGGCAACCAACACGGTTTTATCAGACAACTTTTATGGCATTTAAAGTAATTTTGGGTCCTTTTTGAAGCTTCGTTTGCCGTCGACACGTTCGTCGGGGAGGGGGGCCTTCGACCCTCTGACCTAAACCTTTTTTGGGTGTCACCAGCGGTAATAAATAAAAAAATCCTTGGTGTGTTCTTTTACCCGTGGTTTAGGCAGAAATAGTCAGATAAAGAGGTGGTTGGAAATTTGAGCTTTACGATCTTTTTTTTTTTGCACAGAATGGTGCATAGTGATCGTCTCCAAAGACCAGCGCCGGCTTGAGGTTCAGCCTGACGCTGCTTTGTCTATCTTTCCACCAAACGACTATAACCTGCATCCTCGCATTTACTAATTTATGTTTGATTCCGGAGCTTTTGCCTGCATCTTTTTCATGCGAGAAGGGGAGTGCTTGAGTAATACTTTTCACTCTAACCCACTATTTTCTTTTATTGCTGAGTTGATGCAAGGCAGTCAGTCTTCTTAATTTAATTGGAGCCGTAATAACCGAGGGTGTAGACTAACATAGGGATAGGTACAATTTAACCTTTAACCTCATGTCCTTCTGCTTAAAACAGACTTTTTCTCTGCAATGACAGACTTAACTGAACTTGAGCAGATGCTGACCCTAACTTTTATTGTAAACAGCATGTGAATATCTGTAAGCTTTGGAAGTAAGCAGACAAGTCTTACTTACCCTTACTTGACATACCACTGTTACTCGTTACGGGAATTATTTTTGGCGTCACAGATGTCAGTCATCCACGTTCGTTACGATCGAGGGATAGGTGGAAATTTGTCTTTTTAATTTGATGTTTATTAATGCTGGAATTACGTTAATCAATTATGCTGGAATTATATATTTCAATGAGATTTGTTACAACAGTTATTTCACAACTTGGTGACAGGATTTTCTTTTATAGTACTGTAGACCTGAAAAACGGAGTATTAGGAGCTAGTGGTGCTGACTGCCGATGTTTCTAAGGTTCTCCAGACTTGTCCTTGTTATCACATTGTAACTATTAGGAGACTCTACGGATAACATTACCTCTTTTCACACAACCTTATCGATCGTTGTAAACCCCACCCGTCTCGAAGGCGTGCCGAGGGTAACGACACTGGCAATTAATTGTCACGCAACGGATGAGTGTTTCTCTGCGACAGTTTTGTGTCCAGGTGTGACTCGAAGGTTCAGCTTGTAGCAGATCTTCTTCAAGGATTGTTCCTTTTTCTTTTTACTATTCCAAATAGCTCCATTACCATGTATCCTAACGACAGTTAAGTCAATTTAATTTTACTAGGATGTATCATGTAAATAATTTTTCGAGCTATTATTTTGTTTTCTCGGAATAGTACTGAGCTTCCATGTCCACGACTCTAGCCCTGTTTACCTCGTCCTGTATGTACTTTGCCCATTTCTTGTTACTTCCATGATTATTTTTATTATCATTGGCATTTCCCGATGCTGTATCGTTAGGCAGGCTCTGACTTGTATATATATATTTTTTTTAATGCAATAACAGGACCTCGTTTAACTTGTACACATTGTGCGACTGTAACATGGGTAGGTACACTGCTTTTAAAGGTCGGGTGAGTCGCGAGGTCGCGACTTCAAGAGAACCGAGCGATGTAATGTGTATATTATAATGTACATGTGTATGTATGACTGTACGTGTGGCGACACCCGGTCGGTGTCGCACAACAGGATGTCTAACAACACGTCGTGCTTTTGGCCGTGGGAAGCTGTGATGAACTGACACTAGGATCAGCAAATGATGACTTTCATCAGCAGTCATCAACCGGAAGCCACACCCTTCCGGGACGAATCAAGATGCAGTAAAAAGGGCGAGCAACGCGGAGAGGAGGAGAGAAGCTAGTGGGCAGCGGGTGGCGAGCGGCGCTCAGCCGCCCCGCGCACAGTGGTGTGGCTGGCTCTCGTTTGGTGCGACTCGCTCACGTAAACTGTAAACTTTTGTGTAATACTGTTAATATAGTTAAAATACATTCACACCTTTTAATGTCCCTGTGAGAGAGAGAACTAAAGCGAACTTATAACGGCTACCGCTCGGCCACACCTCACTTAAGTAAAGGCTATTGTGTTATCTCACCTACTACAATCAACTTGTGAAGCAAGCTACGGTAACACCGGCCCTGTGACGAGTGAGATAACAGTTCGCTCCTTAAACGGAACACTTCACAAAAACCACGTTAAAAGTAACTCTTAAAAACGGGTAACAGCATCGA
>NW_026110648.1:0-7500 GCF_024679095.1 Eriocheir sinensis
CTGGAAATTAAGAAATAATTAATTAACACCAGGCACACAGCAACCTAGCTATCTATCTTAAAACATCCTATGCAAATAGATTACTTAACTGGAGATGGCGAGAAGACCCACCTGATCTACCTCGTGGTCTGGAGCCCTGGTCCCTTCTTCAGTCCTCTCTCGTTCCTCTCTGCAACACGTACATATATATATATATATATATATATATATATATATATATATATATATATATATATATATATATATATATATATATATATATATATATATATATATATATATATATATATATATATATATATATATATATATATATATATATATATATATATATATATATATATATATATATATATATATATATATATATATATATATATATATATATATATATATATATATATATATATATATATATATATATATATATATATATATATATATATATATATATATATATATATATATATATATATATATATATATATATATATACACTGCTTCAAGGAGAGAGACCTCTCTGTGTGTGCTCTGCGCACACTCTCTGGAATGGAGGCATACATTCCACGTACTTTCTCTACTCCTCATGCTAAAAAGCCATGGTTTAATCACGCTTGTTCTCGTGCTATTAAAGATAGAGAGGCAGCTCACAAAGGGTTCCAGAGCCTTTGAACTCCCACTAACTTTCATCTATACATTTCAGCCCGGAATCGTGCCAAATCTATTCTCCGACTTACCAAAACTTCTTTTATAAATAGAAAATGTCAACACCTTGCTTCTTCTAATTCTTCCCGTGACTTCTGGCATCTAGCCAAAAATATCTCTTCCAATTTCACTTCTTCCTCTTTCCCTCCTCTCCTTAACCCTGACGGCAGCACTGCCGTCTCATCTGTCTCTAAGGCTGAACTCTTCGCTCAAACTTTCTGTAAGAACTCCACCTTGGACGATTCTGGGCATATTCCTCCTACTCATCCCCCCTCTGACTCCTTTATGCCTGTTATTAAGATTCTTCCTAATGATGTTTTCTATGCCCTCTATGGCCTCAACTCTCAGAAGGCTTATGGACTTGATGGAGTGCCTCCTATTGTCCTTAAAAACTGTGCTTCTGTGCTGACACCCTGCCTGGTCAAACTCTTTCGTCTCTGCCTATCATCATCTATCTTTCCTTCCTGCTGGAAGTATGCCTTTATACAGCCTGTGCCTAAGAAGGGTGACCGCTCCAATCCCTCAAACTACCGCCCAATAGCTTTACTTTCATCTCTATCTAAAGCTTTTGAATCAATTCTTAACCGGAAGATTCAAAAGCACCTTTCCACTTCTAATCTTCTATCTGATCGCCAGTATGGATTCCGCAAGGGGCGTTCTACTGGCGATCTTCTTGCTCTCTTAACTGACTCTTGGTCGTCCTCTCTTAGCAGTTTCGGTGAAACTTTCTCTGTTGCGCTAGACATATCGAAAGCCTTCGATAGAGTTTGGCACCAGTCTTTACTTTCTAAACTGCCCTCTTTCGGATTCTATCCCTCTCTCTGTTCCTTATTCTCCAGTTTCCTTTCCGGCCGTCTATCTCTACGGTGGTAGACGGTCACTGCTCTTCCCCTAAACCTATCAACAGTGGCGTTCCACAGGGCTCTGTCCTATCACCCACTCTCTTCCTGTTATTCATCAATGATCTTCTTTCCATAACAAACTGTCCTGTCCACTCGTATGCCGACAACTCCACTCTGCATTATTCAACTTCTTTCAATAGAAGACCATCAAAACAGGAAGTACACAACTCCAGACTGGAGGCTGCAGAACGCTTAACCTCAGACCTTGCTATCATTTCCGACTGGTGCAGAAGGAACCTTGTGTCCTTCAATGCCTCAAAAACTCAATTTCTCCACCTATTAACTCGACACAATCTTCCAAACACCTATCCCCTATTCTTCGACAACACTCAGCTGTCACCTTCTTCAACACTAAACATCCTCGGTCTATCCTTAACTCAAAATCTCAATTGGAAACTTCATATCTCCTCTCTCGCTAAATCAGCTTCCTCGAGGTTGGGCGTTCTGTATCGTCTCCGCCAGTTCTTCTCCCCCGCGCAGTTGCTATCCATATACAGGGGCCTTGTCCGCCCTCGTATGGAGTATGCATCTCACGTGTGGGGGGGCTCCACCCACACAGCTCTTCTGGACAGAGTGGAGGCTAAGGCTCTTCGTCTCATCAGCTCTCCTCCTCCTACTCATAGTCTTCTACCTCTTAAATTCCGCCGCGATGTTGCCCCTCTTTCTATCTTCTGTCGATATTTCCACCCTGACTGCTCTTCTGAACTTGCTAACTGCATGCCTCCCTCCCTCCCGCGGCCCCGCTGCACACGACTTTCTACTCATGTTCATCCCTATACTGTCCAAACCCCTTATGCAAGTGTTCACCAGCATCTTCACTCTTTCATCCCTCACGCTGGTAAACTCTGGAACAATCTTTCTTCATCTGTATTTCCTTCTGCCTATGACTTGAACTCCTTCAAGAGGAGGGTATCAGGACACCTCTCCTCCCGAATTTAACCTTGCTTTTGGCCACTTCTTCTGATTCTTTTATGGGAGCAGCGATTAGCGCGCTTTTTTTTTTATTATTGTTTTCTTTTTTTGTGCCCTTGAGCTGCCTCCTTTGTTGTAAACACACACACACACACACACCCACATATATATAGATATATATATATATATATATATATATATATATATATATATATATATATATATATATATATATATATATATATATATATATATATATTTATATATATATATATATATATATATATATATATATATATATATATATATATATATATATATATATATATATATATATATATATATATATATATATATATATATATATATATATATATATATATATATATATATATATATATATATATATATATATATATATATATATATATATATATATATATATATATATATATATATATATATATATATATATATATATATATATATACTATATATATATATATATATATATATATATATATATATATATATATTCACATTCCATCACCCTCACCTCCAACACACTTGCTTTCCCTCGATGTACTAACCCCATACATCTCTCAACTTCAGAGTGGTGCACGCAAGATCCTTCTAAGCGTTCTTCACATATTTTTTTTTCCTATTCATTTTCAGGAAGTGTTCATATTAGGTGCTGTTTCAGGCTGTGATTTTCCTTGTTAAACGGAAATTTCCAGGCCACAGACACCCCGCTCGCCAGCCGTATTCCCAGGGACCCTTTGTTTCACCAGGACCCTCAGTCTCACTACGCTCCGCGGAAGGATCAGCCAATATGCCTCAAATTTGAAACGTTGTTCTAACTGTGGCCTTCGCCAGCCTCCGCAGTACTTTAGGACAAGTAACGGGGCAAGCGAGACTTGCCGTTTCTGCATCAAGGCAGAGCAAGATGAAAGAAAAATCAAGCACCTGGAATCCACGATCCACTCGTTAACGCGGGACATGAAATATTTGGCGGAGCGATTCACAGCGTGTCGCAGGTGTTCCTGCTCATCTACTCACGGGGTCCCTCGGCCCCCCGTCCTTCCACCCCTGCTTCTCCCCATACAGCAGCCTCCTTCTCCTGCCTGCCTCCCCCCTCGCTAGTGCCTTCTCCTTCACTTCCCCTCCTCCTGCATCTCCCTCTTCCCTTCCACTCCTTCAGCCGCTTCTCTCCTCTCCTCCCCTCTCCCCTCTCCTCACCCGCCATCTCCCCTCTCCTCACCCACCATACTTCCCTTCCCTTCTGCCGCCTCTGACTCTCATTCATCACCCCTCTCTCCCCTTTCCTCCAACTCTTCCCTCCCTTCCGTTTCTTCCTGCTCTGCCTCGCATTCTCGCTCCTTGTCCCCCACCACATCACCTCCCCCCTCCTCTGCTACCGCTACCTCCTCCTCCTCCTCCTCCTCCCCCATCCTCCCTCTCCCCTCCTCCCCTGCCTCCCCACCACCTCCCACCACCTCAGCCACCTCCTCCTCCCCCTTCCCCTTCGACGTCATCCCCGTCCTCTCTCTCCTTCTTCCACTCCTCGTCCTCCTCCTCCTCCTCCTCCTCCTCCTCCTCCTCCTCCTCCTCCTCCTCCTCCTCCTCCTCCTCCTCCTCCTCCTCCTCCTCCTCCTCCCACTCCCCTGCTGCCGCCCCTCCCTCTCCTCCTGTAGCTTCCCTTAAATCTACTGACAAAGTTAATAAGAGAAAATACTGGTGGTTGGGGACTCTCAAGTCAGGTTCATTGACAGGTACTTTTGTTCAAGGGATAAGGAAAATAGGCTTCGAGTGTGCTTTCCCGGGGCAGGCATCCAGCACGTATCTGACAGAATGGAGGAAATTTTAGCAGGGGAGGGGACACAGCCAATCGTCTTCTGCAGTTACGGTGGTAATGACATCGGTAAGGTGGGTAGCGAAGAGATATTTCGGCGCTTCAGGGAATCGTTTGCTAAAGTGAGGGACTTCGGGGGGGTGCCGGCTGTGTGGGGTTGTGCCGAGGAGGGGTTGGGAAGGATGGCTTTCAGAGCCTTAGCAGTAAACAACAGGCTGGCGGCCCACTGGCCGCGAAAGGGTTGGCTTTTCCTTGACCATTGGGACCTCTTCTACAATAAAGGCACCTTGTAGGCCCCGGATGGCGTGCACCTGTCACTCCAGGGGGTGGAGGTTCTCGCAGACTCCCTCGAGCGATCACTTAGCACCCTACAGGATTTTTTAGAGTAGGCGAGGGGGGAGGGCCTGTCAGTGCATCGCAGACTGGGACTAGGGGGCGCAGGAGAAATCGAAAGGATATAAGAAAGGATGGGCTAACGGCTTATTACACCAACAGTAGGAGTCTCAGGAACAAGATAGATCTACTGAGGGGGAAAGCATGTGTCGAGAAATTCGACATTATAGCTATCACGGAAACATGGGTAGATACTGCCAACAAAAACTTCATGTCTGAGTATGAAATAGATGGTTACCAGATGTTTCACAAAGATAGAAAAGGAAGAAGGGGAGGGGGGGTGGCACATTATGTTAGAGACACACTTAAATGTTCTGCTAACAACTCTGTTCAAACAAATGGCGACTCAGAACAAGTTTGGGTGGACGTCCACAAAGGGAAAGACAAACTGATTCTAGGGGTTCTTTACAGGCCACCCATCATTAGCAGGCAGGACACTGATATATTACTGCCAGAGGTAAGCAGGGCGAGCAGGAGCAAAAATGTCTCTGCATAATGGGGATTTTAACTAGAGGAATATAGTTTGGGAATGCGTGTTAGGTGATATAGAGTCTGAGGATTTTCTTAAAGTATTACTAGATAATTTTCTCAAGCAGACAGTAACAGAGCCCACCAGGGTAACAACATTCTGGACTTGGTCTTAACTAACACCGAGTATATGATCAGCGAGCTAGATGTTGGGGAGAATTAGGTGGCAGTGATCACAAGGAAATTAGGTTTAAATTAGACTGGGCGGTGACCCATGAACTCAACCCGGTGTTGGTGCCCGACTTTAGAAGAGCTGATTATGAGGGGCTCAGAAAACACCTTGAGGAGGTAAATTGGGAAACTTTAGGGCTGGATGAGGGCCAGATCTCAGGGCTGGAGCCGGAAAGACAGGGGAACCATGTAGAAATGACCTACAATAATTTAGTTAGAGTTATTGCAGAGGGTCAGAGACAGCATATCCATTACCAAGCACGTAGGGAGGAAAATAACGACCCCAAATGGATGACCCGCAGACTAGAGCATGAGGTAGGCTTAAAGAGAGGAACTTATAGGGAAATAAAGAACGGAGAAACCCACCTCAGAGGTAGGTATGTTGAGCTAGCCAGGTCGGTGAAGAGGAACACCGCCTTGCAAAAAGATATTATGAGATTAGGGTAGCCAACGAGGCCAAGAGCGATCCCAAGGGCTTCTTCAAATTGTACAGAACGAAAACAAGGGACAGAATTGGACCGTTGAAAACAAACACGGGCGAGCTCGTTGAGAATGGGGAAGATATGAGCCAAATGATGAATGACTATTTCCTCTCAGTTTTCACGCAGGAAAATCTAACAACCATTCCGGAGAGAGTTCAGATATATGAGGGTGACGAGAACGACAAGTTGAGGGATGTGATCATCACTAGGCAAGTAGTCAAGGATGAGATTGGTAGGTTGAAGAAAACAAATCGCAGGGCCCAGACGAAGTATTCCCAAGGGTTCTGAAAGAGTGCAAGGAAGTCCTTATGTCAGTAAATTCTGGGTATGTGCCCAGTCAATGGAAAGTAGCTAATGTGACGCCGATTTTCAAAAAGGGAGACAAGTCAGCCACCTCAAACTATCGCCCAATTAGCTTAACATCAGTTGTGGGAAAGATGTTAGAGTCGATTATAGCCAGGAGCATTCGGGACCATCTAGAAAAGCATAATTTAATTCATGACTCACAACATGGGTTCACAAAGGGTAGGTCTTTCCATACTAACCAGTTGTCCTTCTACACTAAAGTTATCGAGGCGGTTGAAAGAGATGAAAACTATTACATATTATATCTAGATTTAGTAAAGCGTTCGACAAAGTCCTCATCACCGGCTATTACTAAAATTACAGGCTCACGGCGTAGATGGGAAAGTTTTGAGCTGGATCAGGGCGTGGCTTAGTGGTAGGAAGCAGAGTGCAAATCAATGGTAGGAAATCTGAATGGGGCAGTGTTACGGTGGAGTCCCACAGGTCGGTGCTGGGTCCTCTCTGCTTTTTATTATTTATATCAATGACTTGGACACAGGAATCAGTAGCGATGTCAGTAAGTTCGCAGATGATACCAAGATCGGTAGAGTAATCCAATCAGACAGCGACGCTACCGTTCTCCAGGATGAGCTTGACAGACTATACGATTGGGCGAGGAAGTGGCAGATGGAATTCAATGTCGGGAAGTGTAGCATTTTGGTGTGGGTAGGAATAACCCCTTACACAAGTACTCCTTAAATGACACTCCTCTAAGCAGGTCTGGGCGTGAGAGAGACTTTGGAGTCCTAGTGAGCGCTGACCTCCGTCCTAGAGCTCAATGCATTCAGGCTAAAAATCGGGCAAACAGAGTACTAGGTTTCATCTCAGGGAGCGTGAGCAATAAGGGCGCTGAAGTCATCCTCAAACTTTACTTAGCACTAGTTCGACCTCATCTCGATTATGCAGTTCAGTTCTGGTCCCCTATTATAGAATGGATATCAAGATGTTAGAATCTGTACAGAGGAGGATGACGAAGATGATTCAGGGGTGAGGAACTTGCCTTATGAAGACAGGCTAAAGCAGTTAAATCTACACTCTCTAGAAAGGCGAAGGGTGCGAGGGAGACTTGATCGAAGTTTATAAATGGATGAAGGGATTTAATAAAGGGGATGTCAATAAAATTTTGAGAGTGAAAGAGCCAGGTAGGACGCGTGGCAATGGTTTTAAGTTAGACAAATTCAGATTCAACAAGACATAGGCAAGAATTGGT